>NC_064615.1:722906733-723210662 GCF_023898315.1 Schistocerca nitens | reverse complement strand
GAAAATATTCGCTTACTGTTTATCAACATGAGTTTTTAGGCTTGCATGATATTTGAAACTCACACTTTACAGATTATGAATAATTTTATTTTTGATTTACATTTGCCTAGTAAATTATAATTTTTAGTGTATTTATGTATAGTTTCAATCGATTTGTTATGTTAGACATTAAAGATCATGAGAGAGTGGATAACCTCAAGGCTTTACTGCTTTTTAGGTATTTTACATGGGACTCCAGGCGTTTCTCTCAGCCAACTGAAATGATTAATAATTTAACTGCAAAAGGAAGAAAATTAGTTGCCATTGTAGATCCTCATGTCAAAAGGGATAACAGCTACTTCCTGCACAATGATGCCGAAAACAATGATTTCTATATTAAAAATAAAGATGGAAAAATCTATGAAGGTAACTATTTCAAACTTTTTAGATGTTGGTTTTGTTACTTAATGTCGAAAAGCAGAAGACAAACAGTTGGAACAGAATGACTCACACCAAAAATTGTCTGCAATTTTTGGTTAGTTACAAAACAAACATTAATTTGTTTTGAAAAGTCAGTAACAATTTTTTTAACAAAACAAGAAACTGAAATGTTTTATTTAAATTACTTTCTCTTAATCTAATGTATTTTGCAGTTTATAAACATTACTTCTTTGTATGAATTGCATTAGCTTTTAAAGATTCAAACTGTGAACTGAATAATAGTAGAAATGGATTGTAAAATACACGAAACAGTTTCAGGCACAATGATATTACTTATGCATAAAATTCTGATAGGAGTAAAGCAGATAAGTAGTATCAAAAGTATAAGTAGAAATTCCAGTAGACAGTTATTTTTTGAAAGCAACAACATAAAAATTAAAATTGTTTTGGAAATCAGTCAGAGGAAGGAAAACCTAACCTGTTATGTCATTAATGCTAGAACTGTTAGCCCATAGGAAGCAAGTTTTCTTCATGTTAGCTAAAAACAATCATCCTTCACAAGTGAAGAAAGAATAGTGTGTTTAAGTTTCCACCTTCAACTAGATGCACAAAATATAAACTGAATATGAGGATGGAAAACAGAAGATAAAAGATGATGAATGAATAGAAACTGGATATACAATTGTGCTAGCAAGAGCAGGGGACTGGAAGATGATTGGAGAGATGTGAGCTGAACCATATTTCCATGGGTTTTCTGTTAGTTGAGTTGCAGAAGAGACAACTACAATAAAAGGAGTGCAAGGGACAAATTTTCTGTGGAATAATATTTTCCCTTTTTGAAACAGCTTTGACATAATTTATGTATGCTTTTCTGTACTGTAACAGCACCTCAACTTCACTTATATTTAGAATTGATGCTTCGATTGGATGGACAGACACACACTTTGTGGTTTTTTGAAACAGTTTACCGGATGAGTCAAGAAAACCACATCAAAAGAATTTATGTATTTATTTGTTCTTCACGTGTTATTGATAAGCCATCTTGAGTGACAAGGTAGTAGATTTAGCTCATAGTGGAGTAATGTCTGAAATAAACATAATACATCATTGTACTAAGAAATCCTGAGCCGACTTGAAATGTAGCACAAACATATCTGAATACGGCATAGAAATGACTCTTACTTTCCTCAGTTATCTTCATACTACTCCCTACGATGACTTCTTGGCAGCTGTCTGTAGTCGGAATACCTTTTTGCAATCTAACAAGGAGAGGTCCCTAGAGGTGAGATAAACTTTTTGAAACAACCTGTATGCTGGTGTATCTTAAGGTCCAAGGAATCACACATTGCAGTCGTTCAGCCTGGTGAGCCCTCATTTGTAAGTAATCGACAAAAAAGAAAAAGAAAAAAAGAAATCAGAATTTCGTGTTATAGTCTGTAGGTTGAAGGATAGTAACATTTTTTACAGAGTGGTTGCATTGTGTAATTGTTAAGATTCTGTTTGAGTCTCATCAGGTACACTGAATTTCTTTTTTTTAATCTTCTTCGAAATGACTTTGATCACTATTTTTATGCAGTTCACTTATATGTGGTTTCTTTTATTTGTATTCCTTTGTCACATTATTTTAATCAATGCTAGAACTTCATTTGCTCTTATTGTTTCTTCCTATCATTCTTTTTCCACTTGGAATTTTTGTACATGTAAATTTAATTATTTTTATTTACCTATTGCAGTGTTTAAACATTTAAAATTGCTGATCTTTTGGTTAAAAAACAAAAGATGGAGTAATATATTTGTATTGACTGTGCAGTGGCGTCAAAATGTTTTATTATTATTATTATTATTATTACAAGATGTAAATCTGATTTTGGTGGCAATTGTCATACAAACATTTAAAACATAAATTTCTATTGCGCTATGGACAAAATAATGTGGATGGTGATTTAAATGAAAGCAGAGTTTATAAGTAAAATAAAATTCAAGCAACATGAATGATTCCAAGTGAAAAAAGGCTGGTAGGAAGAAAAATGAGAGTAAATCATTTGTTTCATGCAGTGACTAATATGACACGACAAGTGAATAGAAAAAATACATTTAAACCAATTAACTGAACAAAAATACTGATCATGATCATTTTGATTAATATTAAAAAAATAGAGTATCATACAAAATTCCAAAAATTTTTTTTGGTGATTACTTCAAACAACAGCCCACCAGGTTGAATGGCTGCAGGGTGTGATTCCTTGGACCTTAACCTACATCACCGTATAGATTGTTTCAAAAAGTTGATCCCACCTCTTGTTGTGAGAGAATTGCTACCCTATATATACACTATGTCAGGATCAAGTAAGAAAATTTGTCAGTTACTAATTTGTGGATGTTGCAAACAATAAAAGCTTTTAATTATTTCCAGTTTTAGTTTTTCTCCTTCAAAAATTCTCAAATTCTCACGTGTACTTGAAAGCTCATTTGAATATTCCAGTTGACACTTGTTATTTGCAGAAAAAATACAGATTTCTAATTTTCATTTCATTTGAGAGTCTGTGTTATCTTGCGTGATTCTTGTATTGAAAATTTTAAGCAAGATTATAATTTAGATCTTGTTTAGGGCTACACAAGATTGTATGTGTTCTTATGATGACTCAGGGCTTTTGCGATAAAAATGAGTAAATCAAAAGTTAACGAAATCAGTATCTTTACTGCAGGTTCACTCACTACGTTAACAACATTCATCTCACAAATTGTTATTAAATTTCTCTCTGGTGTTCTTCATTTACCTGGAAATTCTGAATTTGTGTTCTTAGATTTGGCAGTGAGACTGAAACACTTGGTGGAGGCTTTAATAAATATTGTATTCAGTTTGTGCTAATTAAAATTTTATGCTCTGCAAATAGATTCTTGTTCCCTCTTTGTGAACAATATCTCATTTTATACTTCATTGGTGATTGCCTATGACTAACAGATACTGCAAGCTTAATCACCACTTACATGCCCTGCTTCCAGCCTGAAGTCTGTGTAGAATTACAGGAATACATTTTTTTTTAAATCCTTATCAGGTTCTAGAGTAAACTGTTATACCTTTCTTACCCACTAATGGGATACTCATAAGAGATTGGTTTATGGAGAGTATAATTAGCTTGATGATTTTGTAGCCAAAAGATGAACACGTTCTCATAATACATTTCCTGCAAAAATTTAGAATTTACCATTTCATAACAAATTTAACTTCAATTCAAAAATCTGTCTGTATAATGTTTCTCTTTCATAAGAACTTGCTACAGGTAACTTGAATATTGGGTCATAAGGCTTTTTATTAGGTTATGCTTGTAGTGGAGGTCATTTCTCTGATCTTGCGTGGTCTGGTGATACAGTGTAACACACACTGAGAGACTGGGAGGTGAGCCAGGTGTGAACCGAATCTGCATGCCAGATTAACGACTGCTGGTCTGTTACACCTGCCAAGCTAAGTATAATTCTTAGGTGGTTTTACATGCTAATTTAGGCAAATTCTGGGCTAGTTTCCAACTCTACCTCAGATAATGCTGTACATAAACAGTTAAGGTATGATAATACACAGAACAAAATTTACACAGTTTACATACAGAGGACACAATTTCCATGACTTAGGCTAACAGATGATGGTGAAAGGAAGAGCATCAGACCACTAAGTTGAAATAAAATAAAACTACCAAATCATGAAAGACAGTGAGTGGCCCCTGATGTCAGGACAAACATTAGAAAAGATATTCTTTGGATCTGCTTACAGTGTTTATTCATCTTAATTAGTTAGGGCTATCATAAGAGTGGTACAAATTATCTATAAATGGCTTCTGCTTACATTGTAATTGCATCACATAGCACATCTACGGATTCTACACAAGTGCCAGCATCACTTGAGAGTTTTAATTTGCTCATATTTAATAGGAAACTGACTGGCCATGAACACATGCATCTCACAAGTCGAACATTTTGCAGGAATGTGATCATATTCTCGCCAGGTTTTCTGGAAAAAGAAGGCACAAAACAGACTATCAGAAGGGTCCTAGCTACACCTGGCGTGTAGTTTACTGTATGTACCGCAACGGCCCTTGAAGAGCATGCAGCTGTTTGATGGAAGCTTGTCTAGTGATGTGATCACTTTCATGCGTCACAGTGTTAAGCTGTACCTGTAGCTATAATTTTTCCAAATCTAGGGTTTTCATTTGCACTTGGAGTAGAGTGAGACGGTCTAGCTTAATGTTTCCCACAGCAGCTGCATCAAGAGCCATTTCCGACCATTCTTGTAACTGATAAAATGCAAATGAGGCATGAATACAGCTTTAGGACCACAATTGTAGAAACCAATGACCTTACAAGGAAAAGGGACTCTCAAGTGTACCCAGAAAAATACTAAACCTATCTAGGATGGAAGCTTGCATAAAGGAAGATAGTGATAAGTATGTGCGTATAGCAGCAAGACTTATATTAGTTTTCAGCACTGGTTGAAGTGGCGAGAAGATGCCAGTGTCAGTGAATCAGCAACATGGCATGGAGCTTGGTGATGGCAATGGTGGTTGCATTGACAGTGACAATAACGACAGCACAGACCCTCAGCAACATAATTGCAGGACTTGCCATGGACGCAGCACGGCTGCATCGGCAGAGTGCACCAGAGTGGCGTGCAGACATCTCAGCAGCACGGTGACTCTGAGAGCACACCCATGTGCCAACGGGGTCATCTATCCTCAACATGGCAACTGTATGCCCCACACGCATTTGCATGTGACAAAATGTATGGTGTGTGCTTCCAAGTGCAAAAGAGGAAAGTCAAGCTTTCGCCAGCCCAGTCCACAGTAGTTAAACTATGGGCTAACCGTGCACTACCAGCTCTTACTGATAAGGATATGTGTGGTGACTATCTGCAAAAGGAATTCATGCCAGTTACTAAACCCACATTAGGTCAAATCCCACTGAACTGATACCAGTTTGTATGGGGAATGGCCGTGGTTTGGTGGTAGTGGGAAGTGGGCATCCGGCTTGTCAGGATAATTTTGGCAGAGATTCAGAACCAGACAGTTCGCAGATTCAAAAGTGGAGTTTTACTGATCCAAACATGTTCTCTAAGGGGCAAAGCTATGTAGCATTCTGCAGAGACAGAGGGCTGTGGCAGCCAGATTGAGAGGCATATTGCCCGGAAGCAAAGGAGGAGCTGGGAACTTGTCCAGTCAGAAGAAGAGCTGGCAGGCTAAAGAGTGACTAATTGATATCGGGACACACTCACCAATCCGCTCCATGTCCCCACATGACAATTTCCAGCACTTCCATTAGGTGGTCAAGGGGCACTATGCGCATCCCTCGGTCAGCAGTAATAGTGTAAATAGCATCCCATTGTCAGCAGCACCTGCTGTGGGAATGCCGCCACTTGAACTGAGCATGGTTAGCTGCTTATCTACCAGCATCTGATACCACACCAGAGCAGGCCCAGCCACAGTTCTTACACAAGACGAGGTTCTAGATAATGTAATGTAACAAAGAAACTGAAAAAAAGTTTGGTGCATTAATCCCTCGGGTTGTCTGCTCGCCATGCATGGCATACATTTTTTATCGTGCTTTTGGATGAAAAATTATTTTATGCAGGAAAGATAAATATGTCACCCTGCATTAAACTGTTGACAACATATTTTTTCTTAATATCAATTTGAAGTAATGAGAGAATGCTTTCTTTTGAAAAAACTAGCAACATTGTGTGATGTAGAAGTGTCTGTTCTTAAATTGATTAGTTTTAATGGGTTTGAAGTAAAGGTTTTTTAAATGTTGAACCAAATAAGATGTGAAATTCCAATAAATGTAATTATAAGTAATTGGATAGGTGAAAGATCTACTCACCAAGCAGCGGCAGAGTGAGTAGATTTTTTATCTATCCAGTTACTCATATCTTTAAAAATTTATTACTTGTGTTGATGCAATGAATCTAATTGATAGATATATATCCATCTTTAGCATAACACTTAAAAAAATTAAATATGACAAAAATAAAGAATGTAATCGAAAAGTAAAAAATAAAGAATGTAATCGAAAAGTAAGTAGTCAGAAAAGAACACCAAAATTGGCAAAAAAAACGAACTGGGCAAGAAGCAAAATTATTTTTTTCTGTCACTACTTACTGCAAAAATTGATTCATCTCAATGAACACAGATTCTTTTTACTGCATAACCTTTCCCCTAAAGTTGCTTGAAAACAGCTATCTGTTGATGTCCAAACGTTGAACCAAGAACGCACCATTAGAAACAGAACAGTATATATATATATATATAATAGAGGGAAACATTCCACGTAGGAAAAATATATCTAAAAACAAGGATGATGTGACTTACCAAATGAAAGTGCTGGCAGTTCGACAGACACACAAACAAACACAAACATACACACAAAATTCAAGCTTTCGCAACAAACTGTTGCCTCATCAGGAAAGAGGGAAGGAGAGGGAAAGACGAAAGGATGTGGGTTTTAAGGGAGAGGGTAAGGAGTCATTCCAATCCCGGGAGCGGAAAGACTTACCTTAGGGGGAAAAAAGGACGGGTATACACTCGCACACACACACACATATATCCATCCACACATATACAGACACAAGCAGACATATTCAAAGACCAAATGGTCTTTGAAAATGTCTGCTTCTGTCTGTATATGTGTGGATGGATATGTGTGTGTGTGCGAGTGTATACCCGTCCTTTTTTCCCCCTAAGGTAAGTCTTTCCGCTCCCGGGATTGGAATGACTCCTTACCCTCTCCCTTAAAACCCACATCCTTTCGTCTTTCCCTCTCCTTCCCTCTTTCCTGATGAGGCAACAGTTTGTTGCGAAAGCTTGAATTTTGTGTGTATGTTTGTGTTTGTTTGTGTGTCTGTCGAACTGCCAGCACTTTCATTTGGTAAGTCACATCATCATTAGAACAGCATGCCACCCTCCACCTCAAAAAACTATCCAATCTCCTGGTTTCCCACCTCCGGAAAGGCAACTCACTCACCCTTCACAACCTTTCCAGCAAACCTCAACCACCTCTCATTGCACACAAACCCAGTCTCTCCCATCTACTCAATCTCCCACTTCCAGCTCCACTCCCTCCAAAACCTCAAAATTCCTTTCAACACAATCTGGAACCACAACACCCTAATTCAGTAGTTAACCTTTCCTCCAAACCTCTCTCCCAATCCGAAACCTCTGTCCTATCCAAAGGCCTCACCTTCAGCCCCACTCCCAGATTCAACCAAACAGCCCTCGTCAAAGATTTACTGTCCTACACCCGTACTCTCTGCTGGAAATATCACTTTGCCACGAAGAAAAATGATCCTAATCCTACTCCTAATGATCCAACTCCCCAAGACACCATCCAAATTGAACCCTGCCTGGAACAGTTCCGTCCTCCGTCACAGCGGGACCCACCTCCTCTTCCTCAAAATCACCCTCTCCAAACCTTCCAGGAATTTCTGACTTCCAGCCTTGCATCTCAATCCTTCTTAAAAAACCTTAATCCTACACCCAACATCACCACTGCTGAAGTCCAGGCTATCCGTGATCTGAAGGCTGACCGATCCATCGTAATTCTTCCGGCGGACAAGGGTTCCACGACCGTGGTACTTGATCGTCGGGAGTATGTGGCTGAGGGACTGCGTCAGCTTTCAGACAACACCACATACAAAGTTTGCCAAGGTAACCCCATTCCCGATGTCCAGGCGGAGCTTCAAGGAATCCTCAGAACCTTAGGCCCCCTGCAAAACCTTTTCACCTGACTCCATCAACCTCCTGACCCCACCGACACCCCGCACCCCAACCTTCTACCTTCTTCCTAAAATCCACAAACCCAATCATCCCGGCCGCCCCATTGTAGCTGGTTACCAAGCCCCCACAGAACGTATCTCTGCCTACGTAGATCAACACCTTCAACCCATTACATGCAGTCTCCCATCCTTCATCAAAGACACCAACCACTTCCTTGAACGCCTGGAATCCTTACCCAATCTGTTACCCCCGGAAACCATCCTTGTAACCATTGATGCCACTTCCTTATACACAAATATTCCGCATGTCCAGGGCCTCGCTGCGATGGAGCATTTCCTTTCACGCCGATCACCTGCCACCCTACCTAAAACCTCTTTCCTCATTACCTTAGCCAGCTTCATCCTGACCCACAACTTCTTCACTTTTGAAGGCCAGACATACCAACAATTAAAGGGAACAACCATGGGTACCAGGATGGCCCCCTCGTACGCCAACCTATTCATGGGTCGCTTAGAGGAAGCCTTCTTGGTTACCCAGGTCTGCCAACCCAAAGTTTGGTACAGATTTATTGATGACATTTTCATGATCTGGACTCACAGTGAAGAAGAACTCCGGAATTTCCTCTCCAACCTCAACTCCTTTGGTTCCATCAGATTCACCTGGTCCTACTCCAAATCCCATGCCACTTTCCTTGACGTTGACCTCCACCTGTCCAATGGCCAACTTCACACGTCCGTCCACATCAAACCCACCAACAAGCAACAGTACCTCCATTATGACAGCTGCCACCCATTCCACATCAAACGGTCCCTTCCCTACAGCCTAGGTCTTCGTGGCAAACGAATCTGCTCCAGTCCGGAATCCCTGAAACATTACACCAACAACCTGACAACAGCTTTCGCATCCCGCAACTACCCTCCCGGCCTGGTACAGAAGCAAATAACCAGAGCCACTTCCTCATCCCCTCAAACCCAGAATCCCCCACAGAAGAACCACAAAAGTGCCCCACTTGTGACAGGATACTTTCCGGGACTGGACCAGACTCTGAATGTGGCTCTCCAGCAGGGATACGACTTCCTCAAATCCTGCCCTGAAATGAGATCCATCCTTCATGAAATCCTCCCCACTCCGCCAAGAGTGTCTTTCCGCCGTCCACCTAACCTTCGTAACCTGTTAGTTCATCCCTATGAAATCCCCAAACCACCTTCCCTACCCTCTGGCTCCTATCCTTGTAACCGCCCCCGGTGCAAAACCTGTCCCATGCACCCTCCCACCACCACCTACTCCAGTCCTGTAACCCGGAAGGTGTACACGATCAAAGGCAGAGCCACGTGTGAAAGCACCCACGTGATTTACCAACTGACCTGCCTACACTGTGATGCATTCTATGTGGGAATGACCAGCAACAAACTGTCCATTCGCATGAATGGACACAGGCAGACAGTGTTTGTTGGTAATGAGGATCACCCTGTGGCTAAACATGCCTTGGTGCACAGCCAGCACATCTTGGCACAGTGTTACACCGTCCGGGTTATCTGGATACTTCCCACCAACACCAACCTATCCGAACTCCGGAGATGGGAACTTGCCCTTCAGTACATCCTCTCTTCTCGTTATCCGCCAGGCCTCAATCTCCGCTAATTTCTAGTTGCCGCCACTCATACCTCACCTGTCTCTCAACAACTTCTTTGCCTCTACTCTTCCACCTCGACTGACATCTCTGCCCAAACTCTTTGTCTTTAAATATGTCTGCTTGTGCCTGTATGTGTGGATGGATATGTGTGTGTGTGCGAGTGTATACCTGTCCTTTTTTCCCCCGAAGGTAAGTCTTTCCGCTCCCGGGATTGGAATGACTCCTTACCCTCTCCCTTAAAACCCACATCCTTTCGTCTTTCCCTCTCCTTCCCTCTTTCCTGATGAGGCAACAGTTTGTTGCGAAAGCTTGAATTTTGTGTGTATATTTGTGGTTGTTTGTGTGTCTATCGACCTGCCAGCGCTTTTGTTTGGTAAGTCTCATCATCTTTCTTTTTAGATATATTTTTTCCACGTGGAATGTTTCCCTCTGTTATATTCACATCCTTGTATATATATATATATATATATATATATATATATATATATGGGTCGGAGAGATATAGTCATAAGCCACATCGAACTAGTTTTGAGATACAGCGAGTTTAAAGTTCCACGGAGGTCTGAAAATGTTTAATACAAAATAGATACCTTATTTCTACTGCAAACACTTGCTTAATACTTGTGAAGCATGTTGTTAAATAGTCAACTCTCTGCATGCTATAAAATATTAATTTTAGAATGATTCTATTTAAGATGTAGTCGATGGTGGCTTATGACTATATCTCCCAAAAAATTGTTTAAAACATAAAGTATGAATTTGTAAGGATTTATTTTAACTACTCTTACACAGCAAGCACAATATATATTTTTTACACATTAATATATACATATCAGGTATCTGAGATGTATGGATTACTTTTTCATTGATACAGTTACATCAAGGAAGTTCCTCTACATCATCATTGTACACGTTATTTCCAGCACATGACCGAAAGAAATCTTGATTTGCTGGAGGTATGTATGGTATAAGAGACAGTATATCAATTTTTTCTGGTTAATTGGTAGTGGCTTTCTGTACTTTATTGGCAGCTGATATGGATTTGGTTCAACTAGCCTTCCTTTCTTTTTGATACAAATGTCAACATGAAAGCTCCTGTCTGAATAAGAGTGCTTTAAACTTAGCTTGAAGGGATCTTCAGACTCAATCTTAAATTGAGTAGCTTCACTGAAATGGTGGGGATCTCCAGATGTGGATTCTGTATGTTGAGAGATCAATGTCTTCAGGCTTTCCAAATTTCTGAAGTCTTCTCTTTCCAGTTTAGTTACTGTTAAATGTTTTGGACTCGCAGATTTTATTACTTCTGCCCATTCATCTGGAGTGTATACTATTGGACGTCTGTTTCTTGCATACCGGTCAATGCGACCAAAATCACGATCGCGGCCAAAATCACGATCGCAAGGTAGCATGGTGTGACCTACCACAGGGATGCTGGACAATCAAATCTTTTGATAGCGACAAGGGACCTTTCCAAAGAAATAATAGTCCAATTCTTTGCTTGACCCTTGCAGTTGTCTGTGATTATGTGGAGACGTTTTGTCTGAGGATTAGTTATCTCCAAGAACTTCAATAAGCAGCTCCCAACCTCATCTGAACCCCGTCCTCCATCTTTCTCGCTACACAGAAACATATAGCCCTTATTTGATCCACAGTCGTGGATACCATAGTTGTATGTCCATATTTTCCTCCTGTAAAATGCTGGACCAACTGTTAGTTTAGGTGTGGGGAACGTTTGCTGCATGTCCATTGCTATCACATGATGCTCTTTCGAATGTTCTTTAGCCAGAGCAGTTAAAGACGCAATCATATTTTGTCCTCTGTCAGCCTTTTTGAGATGCAGTTCACATTGTTGTTTCTTTTCTGTGACATCTTCTGCACATAATTCTGGGTTATTTATTGCAATTGGAAATCCATCACATTGTCAACAGGTGTCACTTTTTGGTAGTTTGAAGCCTATGTCAAATTCAGATACGAAAATTTCTCTGAATTTACTTTCAGGTACTGCAGGAACTTGCTTTTCCTTGCAGTATTCTGAGTATTTATCTCGAAATAAGGAAGCAATTGTGAGATCACAATCCAAATACACTTGATTGACGTTCTGTTGCCTACTGTAATGACTGTTATATTTCGGTATGGCGTTGAGAAATTCTCTCACACTTTGTACAGCTTCATCTTGAAATTTGTGTGGGTAGTTTCCATGTTTTCCTGAAAGAAAAAAAAGATGAGCTTATATCCTCTTCCTAATAGAAATATTTGTATAGTACTCAGTTTGAGTACATCTCTAACTTACAGCACAGAGTAACATACAAACCTCTTCCATCTTCTTTTGGCACTGCAAATCCCTGCTTCATTATATGTTGCAAATTCCTCACTCTTCATGTATGTATCTGTAAGCTATGAACTCTTAGGAAAGCTTCCTTGCAGATCAAGACTTCTATTCTGCATACCATCACATTATAGGAAAATGTAACATCCCTGGATGATATTTTCTTGGAAGTCTTTTTTGGATAGCTTTGAAAGAAATTATGACAAATATAACAAAATGAAATAAATATACAAAATATTAAACCATTTGTATTTAAATAGTGAACAAACCTCTTCTTTTTCTATTCCATTTTCAGGTAAGTATTCTGGGCATTAAAGTTTCCTATGTCCCAAAATGAATGAAAAACGTTTTCTTTCTCTCCAAGCAGTTTTGTGAAGCATTTACTTAAACAAATACAGGGACTTCCTGTAGTATCAGCCTGAACGGTCTTGTGGGTGTTTAAAGACTTATACTGCTGACCAGCATTTCGTCGACGTTTTACTTTATTTTTGTTCCACTGATCAATATTTCGCTTTCTTTTCCGTGAGGGCTTGGTTTTTTGGGTGATTCTTCATTTATTCTACTTATTTCAAGCTATAATATGAAGAGCAAAATAGTCTAAGAATTTGCGTGAGATATAGTCATAAGCCACAAAAAACATTAAATTTCGCTAAAATCACATTAATGAGAAAATATTTTTTACACATCTTTTGCCTTTGAAACTACATTATTGTACCTTTATGCAGTAACATAAATGTGCCCATCAAGTTTCATCATTAACACACAGGATGGCTGTGAAATGTGTTGGCAATGTTGAGAGAAACAAAGTCACAAGCCACAGGAAATTAATCACCAGAAATAAACTGTTTTATATAGTTACCGAAACATGATATGAGCTGGAACTGCTGGTCGATGGATGCCAAGATTCATCATTTTCAGGATCCAAAGGGTAAAGCTCTTCACTTCCACTACTGTCTGTGTCAAATATGCGTTGAAGACCCGAAGACGCTGCAGACGTTCCTGACGCACCTGCCATTTTGCCGTGGCTTGTGACTATGTATCTTCTGAAACTACCACCAGATAGCACAGCATAGAACTGCACTCCATCATAGCCTGCCGTCTGTTGCAGTTACGCGGAACTTTTTCAACGCATTGTGAAGAAGACATTGTTAAGAATGTGGCAGCATGAAAAACTCAATTTCGTGAAAGTTGTGGCTTATGACTATATCTCTCCGAGCCCTTCATATATATATAGATGCATCAGACATTTTTTGTTGCTTGCGCATTTAGGAGACATGCATAGATTACTTCCAAGCAATTAAATATTTTGGTACATGTTTTTGTACTTCTTGTAGTTTTTTCCCTATGCTATCTACAATCGGTAAATGACACAAGATAGGATGCTCATGGCTTGATAGCTCAGGTTGTATGTTCCATCACATAATGTTCAATTAGATTAATTATATACAGTACTTTCATTCAGTTTATTTTCATGATACGGTTTGCCCTTTGGAAAGTCAGAACAAATGATATTGAATTCAGTTGCAGTGACAGAACACAGTACTTTATAGTTTTTAAAAGGATTCTAATGTATTGTTGAACCTATATTTGCCAACATTATTAGCAGTTAAGAACAGACTTTTGTTTACAGTTACTGTAAGAACCAAGCTTTATTACAATGTATTCATGGTTTTTACAGGGTGGTGTTGGCCAGGATCATCCAGTTACCCAGACTTCTTCAACCCTGCAGTCCGTGACTATTATAAGACAAGATATTTATTAGAAAATTACCATGGCTCAACATTAGACATGCACATTTGGAATGATATGAATGAACCCTCTGTTTTCAATGGGCCTGAAGTAACTATTCCTAAGGATGTTCTTCACTTTGGTGGCTGGGAGAATCGTGATGTTCACAACCAGTACGGATTTATGTATGTAAGTTAGTTGATTAATCATTTATGGAGTGTTAGGGCCTTTAAACATTTGTTTCATTTATTGAGAATGGTCAACAAATTATTTGAATATCGAAATGTATGAAAAAGCTCAACAAATTTGTGGTTTGCAAGGAGTAGAAAATGGTAATGCGTAAAACAGTACATTGTTTTAAGAGAGAGATATTGAAAATAAAATCAAAACTGTTTGCCTGTGTTTCCATATTTGACCTACAGTTTATGTATTTGATTTTCAGACAATAGCTACATATGAAGGTATGATGGCAAGAAGTAATGGAAAATTTCGTCCTTTTATTCTGACAAGAGCATTTTTTGCTGGATCCCAACGTTACACAGCTATGTGGACAGGTGATAACACTGCTGATTGGGGACACTTAAAAATCAGCATTCCCATGTGTTTATCAGTATCTGTAGCTGGTTACCCATTCTGTGGAGCAGATGTTGGTGGTTTCTTCAACAACCCAAATTCGGAATTGATAACAAGATGGTACCAGGTATGTAGACAATAGACATTAAGAAGATAACTTTTCAAGTACATAAAATAATTTTCTGTTGTTAAAAAAAAAGCTTCTCTCTCTGTCTGCAATTGAATGTTGCAGGGTACATTATTTATTTATAGGATGTTACAATTAGATAAACATTTAATAATATAGATGGTGTTTTTTCCATTATCTTTTCTTCTTGAATGCATGCCTAAGTAGGCACATGTTAGCCGGATCTAGTTTAAAAATTTTTATGTGAAGGTAAGGGGCTGAGGGGGAGTTAACAGTGATTTTACATTTAACACTTTTGATCATTGTTAAGGTGTGCAACACGTGAGAAGGAAAAATAAATATGGAGGAGAGAATTAAGTTGCACTTTTCTATTATTACTACTACTACTACTATTATTATTATTATTATTATTATTATTATTATTGCTGTTACTATTACTATGTTATAGAAGTGATTCACTATTGCAAACATAGATTGTGATGTTGCATAACTTGAATACGGAAGGATTAAATAAGAAAAATTGTAAACTATGCGAGGAATGAAAGAAATGTTAATTTCTCTTGATTATAACTCTTGACACCTATGAAGAGGAGTCTATTTTTGTATATACACAAAGCAAATTTGTGATACTTCGCAGCAAATCATTTGAGTATTTTGCAGCTGTCATTTAAGAGCTTCATTTGTTATCCTAGTATAATAGGTGTGTTGTTTGAGTAGCTTCTGTGTTTGCTTTGGTTGCCAATAGTTTTCATGTGATTACATAACTATGATAGTCAGGAGGCATTCAAACTGTGGCTACTGCTCTTATGGACTGAAAGACCAAAATGTTTGTCAGTTATCTATAGTTACACTGATCTGTATCTTGAAGGAGACCTGATAAAATTACCTGAGATTGAAGTGGTGAGTTAGTCAATGTCCTGTGAACAGTGAGTTGGGAGTTTCATAGTTGCACGGGATTTTAAGATTGTAATTATGGGTCAAATAGACTAGCAGTTACAGTATATGGAGGAAGCATGCAATGAGATTACGATTCTTTTTGTGGACATCTAATGTATAAGGGGTGTTTGGAGAGAATTTGTTGTTTAGTCTAAGGGGAGGATTCTTTTTTGTGACACATTTATGTAAGAGGACAGTGTTCACCAACTGGAGGAGGCTATAGCCAAAAAGAACACACTTCTCTAGGTTGGAGTAAGCTGAATAAACTCTCTTGTTTCAATGGCATTAGTTCCAGTATAAAATGTCTGTTCAACTCCCAAGGCTTTTAACTGTTGTGCAGAGCTTTCCTCCTGCCGCTTTACTCCATTACCACCACCATCGCCACCATCCATTCACGTATTTCATTGTTGGTTCTGCAGGACACAAGTAGAGAAGATTGAACTGGCACCTGTTATCTTCTCTGCCAGTAGTCAAACTTGTAGGGTTTCCTAAGTAGAAGTCAGTGCCATAGTTCCCAATTATCAGAATAAGAGTTAAGACTATTTAACTTTGCCTTGTGGGGCAAAGCGAGGCTGGTGAACCTTATTTAAAACAGTTTCACAAGTAAAGGAGTGTTGAAGATGATATGGCTCCATTAGTTAATGTTTCTTTCTTTGAAAGTTGTGTAACAATTCTCATAGTACACTGGTGTGTGCTGCATATCACCAAGAGCATATGACCAACAACAGGTGGTGCTTTTTGTGAGTGTGGAGGAAATGAAAATTTTAAAAAATGTGCTTCTGCAAATTTATTGATGATATCTTTTCTCCTGACTAGTGTAGGTAGAAAAACGCACACTCCATACATGATCTGTCGCACAATTTTACATGTCAACTTTACCTTCCAAATAACCATTATTGAAGTTAATTATTGTTGTGGAGGTGCTATGTTGTGTGACTTCTTCTCCTTTGCAGCTGGGGTGGCTGCTGAAAGAGAACTCTGATCTCTTTAAGCTACAGAAATGACGTAATCAGGTTTTCAGTAACTTTTCTGCATTATAACAGCCATACTTCCCACAGCACATTTACTTTTAAAATGGCCGGTGATGCAGATGGTTCATAAGTAGTAATTTACAATAGATTATAACAGGTGTTTGCTATGCTTTGACATTTGATAGTGAAGTGACAGAATGACAGTTCTCAAGTCCTCTTCATTTGTTCCATCATTTACATTCTTTCTGCGTTCTTTTTCTCCTCAATTTCTCATCCGTGATGGCAAAGCGTGAGGGGGGCCTTTGCAGCACTTGGAGGTGTGCAGTCGCCATTGGGCTTTGCTGATATGCTGAGGTGACTTCCGCTTGCTTCCATCTGTACATACATCAAATGAGGGCACATGCAGTGGGATTTTCCACACTTAACAACTACCCAGACTATGTTTTCAGTTTCCATTAACATCTTTCGTTGGCCTTAGAAGATAAAAGTGGAATGTGGTTTTCTTTAGAAACCTGTATTTTGGTGATCTCTCTCTCTCTCTCTCTCTCTCTCTCTCTCTCTCTCTCTCTCTCTCTCACACACACACACACACACACACACACACACACACAGAGAGAGAGAGAGAGAGAGAGAGAGAGAGAGAGAGCAGCGCCAGCCCTCTTCAAGATCAGATGCTGCCTGGTGGTGTTGCAGGCACATGAAGCAGTAAGCAAAGCATTTAAAAAAGAGCAGAGACAAATTGAAATCATTCTATCCACACATGAGCCATAAATGGGGTAATCTTCCATAATCAACTTAGGCAAAGTACAGATTGTTATGGCATCATGTCTGGAAAAGAGCATTTGAGAAATCTTAAAGCTGGTGGCAGTTCATGTGCTACTCTTGTGAGCATATATGGAAAACGGCTGAAGGTTGGTGAAGCAGGCAGTAAGGTGTTGGACATCCACACCATATCACAGAACGTGGAAGCTGGAGGCTTGCCCACTCTGTAAAGCAGGACAAGCAGTGATATGTGGCACATCTGACAACAGTGTTGGCCCAAGTGTTTCAGAGAAAATTGTTCAGTGCGCATTGTTGAACATGGAGTTCCACAGCAGACAGTCCCCTGTGTGTTCACTGTGTTGACCTAATGACATCGTCATTTAAGGTTGCGGTGGTCATAGCATCACTGAGATTGGGCTGTGGCTCAATTAAGGAAAGACTGTCTTTCCTTTTCATCCTGCCTGGTAAATCGCCCCTGACCCACGGTTTTAGGTGACATTCCTGAAATCTTCCCCTTTTCCTAGACTCACCAGTTCTTTTCCTTCACCCCTCTTCCTTCCTCTTCAACCTTTCTGTCTGAAGAAGGAGCCACTGGCTCCGAAAGCTTGCCTAATTATAAATTTCTTTTATGTGTGTGTTCTGCTGCTGCTTGATGAGTAGATTTTTTTTATCTGTCCACTTGATTTATTTACACCAGAGATGTTCTCTTTTAGGTTGTTTGTTTGTACACAACACAACTATTCGCTACTGCAAAAAGAAATAAATGGAAGAAAACCTTTTTTCACCATTTCAATGTCTTCTGACAGAAAGGATAATTGCTTGATAGCTTGTCAACCCTGTCTACTCCAGTTTTTCCCTTTTTATAATCCACTACATCATCTGGTTTATGCCTGTATATTTGTCCTCCTTTGTTTCTGGTACTAGTAGCAGTTGAAATTGCTCGATGTTTGGTCAAAAGACAGTTCACATTCCTGGTTGATTTCCATTTTACCACAAGTTAATGTTCCTTCCTCCAGAACGTCATTTCCTCCTTCCTAACCTTCAAAGTCTTTATTTGATTAGGTAGACCCTTCCCGTTTTTCATTGCAGCGTGTACACCGAAGGTTTCATTCTGCCACAGATAGTCCAACACAGCAGGGTTTGTGTAGAACCTCTCTATATAAATGCCATGTGCTTTGCCAAAATAATCTTCACACAACCTTCCAGTTACTGACAAGACAGTTATCTACATTGTTTGCTTTACCTGTGTAAATGCCACAATTCAAAGCATAACCTGTTGAGTCACACGGTAAATAAAGTTTGATTCTGTATTTATTTGGTTTGCTTTGTGCATACATTCTGAATCCTGTTCTGCCTCTGAAGGTTCACGTGAGGTTTGAAGTTATGCTTAAGGCCTAATTTTGTACAGTGGATCGTGTCCTAGCTGACGTCCTTTTATGAATTTCATGTTGTTAAAGTGCAACATAAACAAAATTGAAGGAAATCTGTCCCTACTCATTACCTTTTCACCCATGAAGTGTTTATAAATGCATCCTTTGACCAATACTCACTCATTCTTGGCAACTTCACTACACTCCTATGCAAAATAATACAGAAAAACAAGTACATTTCATGTATCTTTTCTGTTGACCACCATTGCCACATAGACTTCCTTTTCATATACTACTTATTATTCATTTCATAAATTTTTAGTCTTGAATACCTTTTTGTTTCAACTTTTATTATTTTTATCATTTCATTTTCGAAAAATGCTGAGAAGCATCCAGATACACTAAAATTTTCATGCATTTGCAAAATTACACCACTAGCACTATTGAATATTGGGAAATCAGCCTGGTTGTCAACTCTTGGCCAGTTGCTCACCTCAGTGATCACATTTTGCGATGTATCAGGACAAGCATCAGTACTAGAACCCTCATCTTCATCTGTCCATAAATAAATACACATATAAACCACTATAAAAATATCAAAATAATTTGAGTCAATATTTGCATTTATGATAACATGCATACTATTTTGTAACAATATTTTTCAACAGTATTAATCCAGTTATGTGACTCTACCTTTGAAAACCAATTGTGTGTTGCCTACTCTCAAGCTGCAGACTCCTAGTGACCTCTGTCGAAAGGAAATGAACTACCCTTGCCACCAGTTCCACTGACGAAACATACAGCATACATTTTCGCATTACAAACACTCAGGAAACAAAGCAACGTACAGCATACAGGCTCCGTCAAGAGAGGTGTGTGTTGTTGGTTGCCAAGTTGGTCTGATCATTTATGAAATGTTTCATTTCTCTTACGCTTTTATGAAGGTGGTAGTTTTGTTGTTGTGTTAGTTGAGTAATAACTTATGATTTCTGTGATTGTTCCTGTGTTGGGAATTTTATGTTTGTATTGGTGTAAATGTTCAGCAAGAGTTGCAATTAAAAAAGAATCTGATGTCAAATATTGCAGGGAGATTCCATGGTGATTCACGTTACATTTTGAAATCAGTGTTTTATTATGTTGACATCTTATCAATCTATAAAACCACATTTTCTTTTGTCACAAATTGTGTTATTCAGGCAAAGATCTTGAAGTGTTTTTTAAGCCGGTAAGAGAATTAAAATTAAAGAACAAGAATGTAATTTATGTTGTGACTCATGTTAAAAATTTGGGACATCCTGTTCCTAATGTGCATTTTAGGTCAAAAGTGTCCTCAAACTGTTAGGAGTGTGAATCTGGTTTTTATCACAGAAAATGCATATTAGATTGGCACTCAAATGACAGAGTTACAGATTTCTAAAAATATTTATACAATTTTCAATATTGTAATATATTGAAGAAGGTGTATGACTCAATGTTACATGACTCATGTTACTTGCTACTTCTTGTTGGAAAAACTTTTTTCCTGCAAGCAGAGAAATGAAAATATGACATTATGTGCCAAACAAGATAAACTTAACATTAACATTTCACTTTTCAAACACTATGAAAAGTTATAAGAGCATGGCATCTGGGAAAATGAACTGTAAATTCAGTTAAGTCAGAACTGAAAAATATCCTCTTGCATTGACAACATCAAGTGGATTAATTCTCTTTATAATTTCATCACATATTACAGGCCATTTTAATAGTGATCAGCACACTCCATTGCACTGATTAAGCAAGAATTTCCAAAAACTGCACGTACTTCTCCAGCATTGAATTTACTGTCATAGTCTACTTTGTACCAGTCTCCAATTTTCACACTTTCTGTAGTGTCTTCAGTGTGATGATCTGCAGCAGCAAAATTCTTTGGAGACGGCAGATATGTTTGTAGTACTCTTTTCTCGTAGTGAAAGCAGTGAATGCTTTTTATGTTTTGTAATGATGGTGCCGAAGAAAATATTGGAGCCAGATTAAGTTTCACTTTGATTCCTTTAATTTCAGCAGTAGACACGTGAAAAACCTGCATAGTTGTGCTACTTAGAGCCACCTGAGCGAAAAGTGGATGCATCACCTATTATGAATTTTTGCTTTTTTACTGCATTCCCCACTAGCCGTTCCTCGACTGCACCAATTCCACATACAGCTTCTTTACCATGGGATATAGCAAATAAGTTACAATAGATTTCCACATTATGAAATTACTGAAACTGAGGTACAGGAGCGGTAATATACTTGTTTTTAAATTGTGAGGCAGGTCCATCTGATCAGATTGAAACTACCTTCACATTTTCATGCATAGTTGGCAGTACCTTCCAACGTAAGCAATTGCTGCACTTGAGCCATGGCTTTATCCAGAGCACTATGTGACTTACATGGTGACAAACTTGCTTTACTAGGTTGCTGATCTTACATCTTACATAGCCTATCTTTTTCTAACACTCTTCATATTTTTAACTCTTCTTTCCTCTAATAACAGCCCTTGCTTATGTTGGCTCAACTGTAGAAACTTTTGTTTCTGCTTCTGCTAGCTTTTTTGAGCTGCTTCCAGATATTTCTTCTTAAATTCTTCATATTTTTCTTCACTCTAACTTTTCCCTCCCCCTACTCGGTCTTTCTGCTGCTGCAGGCATCTTGTTCTTCTAATCTTAAAATAATACAACTGTGACTCAGATTATATGACATAGGTTACACATTTCATTTTCTGTTTTTACAATATTGGTTGAAATTGGGAAATTTTTAGTAGTGATATTAGTTAAACGTTCACTCTCAGAAGTAAATTACTGAACAAGCTAAAGTTATCTCTGATATCTCTCTTGGTGTAAAAACTTAATTACATGAAAGTCACTCATGTTACATGAAAGTTCATGCTGTTATGTTATATTGTTTACCCCAACCTATGATTCACTTACTTCGGTTTTATACTCTTTGTGCAATACATTAGGATATGTAACAGTAACATAAATGATATGCTAATTCTTACCTGCCAATTAGTTGAAATGAAGGTCCAAAATCTCCAATAATTCACACTCTCATCACATGAAAAACATATTGCATTATAAAACTGGCTACAAATTATGGAGGGAAAGCAATAATGAGCCACAAACCATTGTTGCCATACAGTAAAAAGTCCAGCCTTTTCAAAAAATATGTAAAAAGTACCAAATTCTGAACTTTTAAATATCGTAACTGTGTTCTACTTTACATGAAATAGCCCTGTACTGTTTCGTCCTACATCCACCACAAGTATTACACCTCAGTTGGTAAGTTCATGATTTCAGATATAGATCTGTTCCTTTCCCTGTTACTTTAATGGGAATGTATTTTAATTGAGTTGTTGGTTTGGTGAATTAAGTACACCAGACAAAAAATTGGTTATACCCCAGAAAAAAACATATTACTGCTGTGTTACACTTACAATCTTGATAACGGCCTCAGTTTTGTGGTGAAGAGAGTAAACAGTTTTCTTCAGGCATGCCTCATTCACCCGAAGCCACTCGTATATAGCTGTACAGGATCGAATCATCACTTTCATGGAATGTTGATTGCTACATTTCATCTGCTGGTCCAAATAGCCCCAGACATTTTCTATTGGGTTAAGATCAGATGATTCAGTGACCCAGTTCAGGTGTTATACAAGGCTAATCCCAAAAGTAAGGTCTCCAAAGTGGTGGGGCCACAGGGAAGCTGTTTGCGTAGCTGATGGGCACACTTGTTTTCTTCGTTGCTGCCTCCACTCTGTTCAGAAACCACCGCACAGCTGCTGGAGCTTTCAGTCTTGGTTTTGGCAGCCTGTTGTAATAGAGCTCTTGTTAACCACTACCATTAGGTACAAAGTTCACGCAATTATTCGCTTTTTGAGTGCGAAAGGCGTTAAACCAATGACATTTATTGACAGTTGATGGCAGTGTATCGAGAGTTGTGTGTTGTTGTTGTTGTTGTTGTTGTTGTTGTTGTTGTCTTGAGTCCAGAGACTGGTTTGCTGCAACTCTCCATGTTACTCTATCCTGTGCTTACTTCAACTTAGGTCTTTCAATCTCAGAGTAACTACTGCAACCTACATCCTTCTGAATCTGCTTAGTGTATTCATCTTTTGGTCTCCCTCTACTATTTTTACCCCCCACACTTCCCTCCAGTACTAAATTGGTTATCCCTTGATGCCTCAGAATGTGTTCTACCAAGCGATCCCTTCTTTTAGCCAGATTTTGCCACAAATTCCTCTTCAGTATCTCCTCATTAGCTACAGAATCTATCCATCTAATCTTCAACATTCTTCTGTAACACAACATTTTGAAAGCTTCTATTCTCGTCTTGTCTAAATTATTTATCATCCATGTTTCACTTATATACATGGCTACACTCCATACAAATACTTTCAGAAAGAACTTCCTGACAGTTAAACCTATACTTTCTTCTTCAGAAATGCTTTCATTGCCATTGCCATTGCCAGTCTACATTTTATATCCTCTCTACTTCGACCATCATCAGTTACTTTGTTCCCCAAATAGCAAAACCCATCCACTGCTTTAAGTGTCTCATTTCCTAATCTAATTCCCTCAGCATTTCCTGATTTTACTGCATTCCATTATTCTTATTTTGTGTTTGTCGATGTTCCCTCAACTGCTCTTCCAAGTCATCTGCTGTCTCTTACAGAATTACAAAGTCATTGGCAAACCTCAAAGTTTTTATTGCTTGTCCATGGATTTTAATTCCTACTCCAAATTTTCCTTTGGTTCCTTTACTGCTTGCTCTACATACAGCTTGAATAACATCGGGGATAGTCTACAACCCTGTCTCACTCCCTTCCCAACCACTGCTTCCCTTTCATGCCCCTTGTCTGTTATAGCTGCCATCTGGTTTCTGCACAAATTGTAAATAGCCTTCCATTTCCTGTATTTGACCCCTGCCACCTTCAAAATGTGAAAAAGAGTATTCCAGTCAACATTGTCAAAAGCATTCTCTTAAGTCTACAAATGCCAGAAATGTAGGTTTGCCTTTCCTTAATCTATGTTCTATGAAAAGTTGTAGGGTCAGTATTGCCTTGTGTGTTCCAACATTTCTACAGAATCCAAACTGATCTCCCCCGAGATCGGCTTCTACTAGTTTTTCCATTCGTCTGTAAAGAATGCGTGTTGGTATTTTGCAGCTATGAATTATTAAACTGATAGTTCGGTAATTTTCACACCTGTCAACACCTGCTTTTATCAGCAGATGGTAGAGTTTTGTCAGGGCTTTTATCGCATCATACATTTCTTCAATCTCTTCATCATCTGCGGAGCTGGTTGGCATATAAACTTGTACTATTGTGGTAGGCATGGGCTTTGTGTCTATCTTGGCTACAATAATGGATTCATTACGCTGTTCAAAGTAGCTTACCTGCACTCCTATTTTTTTTTTATTTATTTATTATTAAACCTACTCCTGCATTACCTCTATTTGATTTTGTATTTGTAATCCTATATTCACCTAACCAGAAATCTTGTTCCTCCTGCCACTGAACTTCACTAATTTCCACTATATCTAACTTTAACCTATCCATTTCCCTTTTCCCTGCATGCCCAATTAAGTGATCTGACATTCCACGCTCTGATCCGTAGAAGCCAGTTTTCTTCCTCTTGATAATGATGTTCTCCTGAGTAGTCCCCACTCGGAGATCCGGATGGGGGACTATTTTACCCTCGGAATATTTTACCCAAGAGGGCACCATTATCATTTAACCATACAGTAAAAGTGCATACCCTGGGGAAAAATTATGGCTTTAGTTTCCTCTTGTTTTCAGCCATTCGCAGTACCAGCACTAGAAGTCCATTTTGGTTAATGTCACAAGGCCAAATCAACCAAACACCCAGACTGTTGCCCCTGCAACTACTGAAAAGGCTACTGCTCCTCTTCAGGAAACACACATTTGTCTAGCCTCTCAACAGATACCCCTCCATTGTGGTTGCACCTAAGACACGGCTATCTGTATCACTGAGGCACACAAGCCTCCCCCCCACAAATGGCAAGGTCCATGGTTCATGGGGGGAGGGAGAGTCACGTATGGATGTCAAAAACATCCGCAAGGGGTGTAGAGAGCTGTGAATGGTCGTACTGAAATTCATGTTGACGAAAGTTAGTGGGAGACCGTGTACACGCAATCACAAAGGTTGAACAAATCGTGTTACAAGAGTGGCATATTACTTTTGATGAGCTCTTTAGGTTTTTCGAAGCACCATTCACTTCACATTGACTGAAGTGTTGAAATTTCGAAAGGTGTGCACAAGATGGTTCACAAGAATGCTGACAGAAGACCACAAATGGCTAAGCGTTGAAACTTCCCACCATTTTCTTCAACGCTATGCAGATGAAAAGGACAACTTTCTGGATTCAGTAGTCACGAGTGATGAAACTTGGACTTTCCATTTCGCACCTGAGACCAAACAACAAGGAATTCTGATTTGCCCTTCCGCGAAATTTCAAAAGAACAGTCTGCCAGTATAGTCATGGCAGCCATGTTTTGGGATCGAAATGTGATATCGTTGATTGTCTTCATGGTCCCTGGGACAACAATAAATGCCAACAGATACTGTCAAACATTAAAATACTCAGACGGGTGATTCAGAACTGAAGAAGAGGAATGTTGAGCGATGGCATAAGCCTTCTCCATGACAACGCTTGCCCCCATCACATCACCTGTCAAACTGTGGATATTCTGCAACAGTTTGTATGGGACATCATCACTTATGCACACAATAGTTCAGACTTAAGGCCCAGTGACCACCACTTGTTTCCCAAGTTAAAAGAACACTTTGCTGGAAGGCATTTCAGTGACAATAGTGAGGTGAAAGATGGGAGGTCCGATGCTTATTCAAAAGCACGGCGGCAGGCTGGTGTGACATGGGCATACAAAAGCTGCTACAGTGTTTCCAGAAATTCATCAATTGAAATGACAATTATGTGGAAAAGTGGAAAAATACTCAAGCTCGAAAACTATGTACAATTTATTGTGAATAAATGTTTCTTTATATTTAAAAAAAAAATGGAGACCTTACTTTTGGAATCACCCTTGTAGGTTCCTGAATATTGGTCAAAACAGGAATATATGCATGCACCCCTGTGAACATGGCTGTTGTCGTCTTGGAAGATGAGTGCCCACAGCGTATTCATCATGTAAATGTAGAAGAAAGTGCAAAACCTGCTCACAGAGGATGTTGAAATGAACATCCTGGTTTATTTTCATAGTAACATGAATGAGAAGGCCAAGTCATGGAACAAGAAATATTCCCTGAACATCTCAAAACCACCTCTTGCTTCAACTACATGCTCCACACATGACGAGTTAAACTGGACTGTTGCAAGACACTGAGTGCACCATCATTTGGTGAGAGGCAAAATCTTTACTTGCCAGATCACTACATGCTCAAATCAACTATTGTCCAGTTCCTGTGTTGTGTATCCAACTAAAGATATGCAGCTGATGTACCACTCTGAGTAACGGCAATTTGCTAGGAGACCTGACTCCAGATGTTCATTGCAGGCATTGGATGGACATGTATTCACTGACTGCAGCAAATCATCTCAGGTTTGAAACAGATTGACATTGATACTAAGTGACTCTCTCCTCTACTCCCTGTTAGTTGATTCTTTTTACAAACGGTGTTCTTACACTGACAGTGAGCTGTTGGCAGTGGAACATTATTCCTGTAGGTACACTGGACAGTCATGTTGATGCTCCAACAGATTGGACAACTGTGTTCATCATGTGATCATGAGCACTTGCAAACATGATAGCTTCTTTTTGCCATTGTGTCATGTCTTCATGCCCACTCATCTTACTGCACTGATTCCATACAACCAAGTGGCACATTCACACCATTTCACTGCTGTAACTTACAGCAGGTGGAGGCTCATATGGCTGCCTAGTATCAGATAGACACCATCTACCTGTAAAGAGCTCTAAAGTGACCAGTGTGCTTTTTGAATGGAATGAGTAATATTTAGTCTGTGATCTTATATTCAAGTCTTGTTTTCTGAAAATGTGAGATACTTTTTCATATGTTTATGGTTTTATGTCATTGTATACCATCTTTTGTTTTCTTCGTCTCTTTCACTGTCATTTGCTCCTGTTGTCTTTTATGTTCATTTGTGAAGAACTGTGTCCTTGTGTTCCTCGTAGGCAGCTATTTACTGAAACTTCCTGGCAGATTTAAAATGTGTGCCAGACCAAGACTCTAGCTCAGGACCTTTCACTGGCAAATATCCTACTGACTGAGCTACCCAAGCATTACTCATGACAAGTCCTCACAGCTTTACTTCTGCCAGTTCCTTGATCAAATCTTACAGAAGCTCTCGTGCGAAACTTGCAAGACTAGATTCCTGAAAGAAGGGACATTGCAGAGACATGGCTTAGCTACTGCCTGGGGGATGTTTCCAGAAGCTGTAAGGACAGGTCGTGAGTCATGCTTGGGTAGCTCACTTGGTAGAGCACTTGTCTGTTAAAGGTTCCTGAGTTTGAGTCTCAGTCCAGCACACAGTTTTAATCTGCCAGGAAGTTTCATGTCAGTGCACACTCCACTACAGAGTGAAAATTTCATTCTAAGGTGTTTATTGATTTTTGTTTCTTAATTTTGTTGCTCAGCTTTGTTACTATATTTTATTAGTATCGATTGTTGGTTGCTGTTTTTACTATGGTACGGTTCTTTGTTGTATTTGTCTAGTGGTATTGTGTTAGGCTGAGGAGAATGTTTCGAAGTGCTGCTTGTTTAAGTTTGCGTGATTTGATGTTTGGTGTATTAGTTATCACTTGTTGCACATGTGCTGGTTGTTCTGAGTCTTTATGCTAATATCTAAGAAATCTTGTCTGTTTTGCTCTTTCTCCATTGCAAATTTTCATCTTATCATGGATTAGATTTGTGACTGTGTGTAACTGGTCAATTTAGCTTTCTGGTTCATCTGTGTGGCATACGAAATGTGACTGGAAAGTTTTAAGAATGGATCTGCTACTGCTTACTGGTTTGGCAGGCAGGTACACAGAGGATGGGGAATGAGTCATTGCCTTGTCCTTGAACGCCCTCCGACAGGAAACTGTGTTTCCTTTATTCAGTTCATTGTGGCAGCTGGTTGAGTGTGGGTCTGTTAGAGCTTGTTGCCAGATTTTGTCTGCGTGAAAATTGATGTAAAAACGGAGCAATGAGTTTGTGTGAAATTTCTAAGACTTACAGATGTGATCCTGAAACCGAATTGCAGTCGCAGTAGAAGATTTCAGGTTCACCATGACTGAAAAAAGCATGGCAAAGTTGGTCGAAGGTAGAGACAATTTTGGTGATTTTTTTTTTTTTTTTTAATTCTACTGGTATTGTGCATCATGAATTTACCCCTGGAGGACAGACAATCAACCAGGAATACTATAAATGTGTCCTTGAGCATCTGCGCGGAAAGGTGTGGAAGAAAAAGCCTGCATTGTGGAAAGACAGGAGTCGGATGCTACACCATGACAACGCTCCGGCTCATTATGCCTTCTCCATTGTTGAATTTTTGACCAAATTCAACATTCCTGTGCTTCCACAACCGCCATATTCCCCTGATTGGCCCCCTGCGGACTTTGGCCTGTTTCCTAAACTGCAATTTTCACTGAAAGGGAAGTGATTTGACTCAATTGAAGACATCCAGGCAAATACGGAGAGCATCCTTAATGTACTTCAGGAAAAAAATTTCCAGGAATGTTTCCTAAAGTGGAAACACCAGTGGAGTCGGTGTGTTCAGTCAGAAGGGGGCTGTTTTGAAGGAGATGTGTCACAGTAGCATGTAAGTACCACCATTGAACAATTACAATCCCATTCATAAAACTTTCCATTCACACCTCCTAGAATGCCATCTGTGCGTATCTAATCCAGTATACCGGTATCTAATCCAGTTCAAACAGTGGAAGCTCCTCTCCTTTTTTGCTCCTCCCCCCACCCACCCCCCTCCCACTCTCCCTACCCCACAACCTCCTGATACTGCACTTGTTGGCATTCTAGTCCCTGCACATTCTGCCTGACAGCTTTCGTCTCTCCTATTCCTTGCCCTTCCCCCCCTTCCTCCAGATTGCTGCTTGTATCTCACATTATAGTTGCATTGTGCCAGAGGAGTTGGCAGTCATGTGTGGATGAGGTGTGCTTGTTTGTGTATATAGATGGTGTGTGTTTCTCTTTTGCTGACGAAGGCTGTGGAGAAAACTTTTATAATTGTCATTTAATTGTACCTCTCTGGAACTTAACATGTCTTCTTTAGGGTAAGGAGCAATCTATCTTTTCCTAAATTGATAATCCAGTTCATGATGATGTATAAATCTGATGTTACTTCGTCAAATATGACATGTTCTCTATGGTTCTTAAATATATTTGCTATGTTCTGGACACTGGTAATCCCATTGATAAGTATTCAATTTGCTGATTGAAATCGTTATTGAACTGGAAACAGTTCTGTTCTGCTATCAACAGTTAACAACTTGTCTTCTTTGACCCATTAATGTGGACATGTTCTGTGTGTTTTTAAGATTTTGTTCTACCAGATTTGTTGTTTCTGTTATTGGTACATCAGAATACACATTCCTTACATAAGATTGGGGGGGGGGGGCTGTACCTTTGTGTGGTGTTTCTTGTAATTCTATGCACTTGTAATTTATAGTGTTATGACATTTTCAACGTGTCTTTCAAATAAGTTGGTGAGAACATTCTGGTAGCTCATGGTAAGTCTGACTGAGGTCCTCCTTCTATAACTTAAGTTAGTAACAGGGGGAGGATGCGCTGGGTATTGTTTGTAACCTATTTGTTTTCTTTGTCTTCTAATGTGTCTTTGTGTATTTTCAACTTTGTCTGGCAACTGTTCAGTGGATGTGATTTTGGTTTTGTAATTTTGTTTTTTGTGATAAACTCATGTCTTATTAACGCGGAGCTCTTTGTTCATGAGTACCGCTGTGTTTCCTTTTTCGCTTTTATTCAGTGGTGTTATATTCCTACAGTTTCCTTTTGAGTTTTGTGAGTTGTGGACTCTGTACAAAGGTTTACAGTATTTTGTTTCATTTGTGATATTATGTTTTTGACTTCTTTGGATACAAGCTCTCTTGTTAGACCAATGTTTAGCCTGCTTGTTTTCTTTCTACTTTGTGTATAAGGATTCTTTTTGATTCAGCTATGATGTTTTTATGTATGTTTAATCTATTTGTGTATTTAAGTTGTGCTTCAGACCTTTTTGAAGTAGTTTCATTTCCTTATTATATCACAGTGAAGAAATACAGAAAAAAATGCAGAAATAAAATTGCTTGAAAAAGCTGTTACCTTTTACTTGTTCTCTCCCTCCCCGCTCCCCCTCCCTTCCCTCCCCCTCACCACTCCCCTCCCAGCCCTCCCCTCCCTTCCCTCCTCCCTCCCCTCCCAGCCCTCCCCTCCCTCCCTCCCCTCCCAGCCATCCCCTCCCAGCCATCCCCTCCCCTCCTCTCCCTCACCCTCCCCTCCCTCTCCCTCCCCTCCCAGCCCTCCACTCCCTCCCCCTCCCCTCCCAGCCCTCCACTCCCTCCCCCTCCCCTCCCAGCCCTCCCCTCCCTCCCCCTCCCCTCCCAGCCCTCCCCTCCCTCCCCCTCACCTCCCAGCCCTCCCATCCCTCCCCCTCACCTCCTCTCCCTCCCTTCGATCATCTTTGGACTGAAGATGGCACAGAACTAACTACCTTATTATCTTGGACCTCCTACTTTCTCTGATGCTTCCTGCTTCATCTTTGTCTCCGATCATCTTTGCAGAAGGTGGGTGCTGCTCAGCTTGGGGTCTGAGTGACCTGCCCCTCATTTCTAACCTTCCCCAACCCATCCCATTTTCCTCATTGAGGAATAATCCAACAGTTCGTAAAGGTCTAATAGTTTTTTCTGCTTTTGTGTGGCTGCATTGGTACTATTTAGAATTTCATTTCATGAAGGTAGGTACTGGCCATCCGTTGTCTCATTGTGACTTTATAAATCCAATATACGACTATATTCAGATAGTGAGAATTTCATACAACTAAGCTAAGATTGTACCAGTAAAATTAAATTTTGCCACACTTAGAAGGGTAGGGGAGAGCAGCTGAATTGTATTTTTAGAAAAAAAATTATCAAAATAAAGATAATTTGTCAGTTGATCGAAAGTCCCATTAATGTAGTCTCTGAATATAACACTCCTGACTTCAGTAAATTCATAGTGAATGAAAGTAAGTGATTCATCTTGCTCTTCCATGTGATAAGTGGTTGGCCACAGGCTGCTGGAAAGCACCACAAATTTCAGTCCACTAAGTTCTATATGAAAAGTGAAGTAGTTAAGAGACACTGGACTCGTGTTGTGGAGAACTAATGTTCAAATTCCCATCTGTCTATCCAGATTTATGCCCCCCTACCACACACACACACACACACACACACACACACACACACACACACACACAAAGCAGCCAGTATATGTGCAGATCATTGCAGATATTTTACTGCAGCCCACTTTTTTGTGGTCATACAAACCAACATTCATGTGCTCCCAGTCTTGGCTTTAAAAAAACATCACCTGTTGTAGCACCTCTCATTAGCTGCAAAATGTATCTTCCCACCAACTACCAGAAAGTAGCTGACTTTGCTTGTGTATCTTAAGCAGATTATCAGAAAATATCCAGGTCTTTAAGGAAAATTAAGTGCAGTATGTATGTGTCCCACTGAATTTTGTTTAATACTTGTATTTGCAGTCAAACCAAATAAAACTGCTGTTCCACTAAAGAAATATGTTAAGTGAGCTCCTAAGTTCCTATACCATAATTGACTTTATAAATAGGATACAGTACAATATTTGTATTTTTGCTGCATTGCACATAAAATCACATTTAAAGAGATTTACTGGCTCATTAACAGTGATGTTTAACTACATTTCTGGAAAAAAATTAATGCACACTTTCAGAGGTTTCCAGTTCACTCAAGATTTGTTGTTGCAACAACACATATGGATTACAGATCAATAGCACAAGTGGTACTTGAGTATTAGGTATCAACCCATGCTGAAACACCCATATTAGTACATGGTATAGCCTTCATGGGTTGCAACACACATGCTAACTCTGACATTCAGTCAATTTTACAAATGTGGAATACTGTCCTGGGATAATTATGCCATGCCTGCTTGACCTGTTCGCGTAGTTCTGTAATAGTTGTTGGTTGACGAGTTGCACGAGTCACTTCTTGTCCCATCATATCCCACACATGCCCGGCTGGAAACAAGTCCAGAGATCGTGCTCACTAGGGAACTTTCTGCACATCTTGCAGAGTGCATCTTCACAGGCAGTGTGTGAGTGAGCATTATCCCATTGGAACAACATAGCACCTTCCTCTTGCGAAAACAGCAAAAGAACATGTCTGATAACACTCTGCATATACTGAGTGCTGGCTAATGTCCTCTCCAGAAACACAAAAGGTGAATGTGAGCTGTAGCTTATTGCACCCCAGATAATAAGGGCTCGGATGGGGCCGGTGATTCTTGGACGAATGCACTGTACGAGGCAGCGCCCAAGAGGTCTAGGTCGTACATGCAAATGACCGTCTCTTGCATATAGGCAGAATTTGCTATCATTGCTGAAGACCATGACATGCCATTCCATCTTAAGTGATCCTTATCTCTGCTTTGGTAGCTGTATGATCTGCCACTGCTGCCCTTACAATATGACAATCCTGGCGGGTGTCTGTGCTGCGTGGACATCCAGAACTTCTGCAGGTGTGATTATGATCGTGTAACCAGTGATACAGCATCATTGCATAACTTATGCAGCACATCTAACTTGTATGGTAATTCTTAGAAAGGACCACCCTGCCACACGAAAGGAAACAATTTGACCCTTTTCAAACTCACTCAAATGGCTCTTGGAAGCACGTGTGCAGCATCTCCGTGGCATGGTTACCTGCTTGCTTCATATGTTTTCACCATGCTGAGCCTTCTGGCTGTGAGCATTCCCAATTAAAGGGTAGACACTGATCGTGTGCTGTTGGCTGTACGACTATACTCTCTGATGGCGGATGATGTTGAAACCACTATCAGTACATATGGCATCATTGGATCAAAATCGACATAAGTCTTTCCAGGTGTACTTTTTTTTCTCCAAGTAGTGTATTATAAGAAAATGAATAATTTTAATGCATTGTACATGATATATTGCACTAAAAACTAAAGAGGGAGGATGTAGCAATAAGGATTTTGTATGATTAATATGCATTTCATCTAAAATAGTGAGACATGAAATATTTGACCATAAATTTCTATAATATATTCCAGTTTATATCTATATTTTAATTATACTAGCCATTTCTGTAAAGGAATTATCCAGTTACTCAACAGGAACAATCAATGTAAATTTGTATTTCGAGCATATACTGATCCTCCTCACAGTTGAATTAGTAGATAATTCTTATATAAATTACCGCCTTGTCAGAAACAGTGTAATCCTATTATTAAAGAAATAGCTTATGTGTGAGTGTATTGTTAAATGAAAAGTAAAATGGTCTTGTTATGTATTAACTATACCAAGCATGTCAAAAGAAGAAGAAATATACAGGATGACTCAAAAGAACAGGAAATTTTGTAATGAAGGTTAATGGATGAGAAGAATTACTTTACTCATATTTATTTATATCAATATATAATACAAAGTATGCCATTATTTAATGTCACAAGCGTTTTTATTTCCTGAATATCGCATCCAATTGATGAGCTCCCCATCAGTGCTCACGTCACTGCAGCCTGATAGGAGTCTTATGCATGGCTCAACTTGACATTTTAGTAGGAATCCCGGAAATTTCTTCTCATATTCTTGATTTTAAATTCTTCGGTCATAGGAAGTCAAGTATGATAAACTGCACTCTTACAGTGGCCCCTGTCAGGTCAGACGATTTTGGGGACCGTGCAATGTTTGTGCCGTTGCTCCTTCATGTTGAAACCAACTGTTGGCAGGAAAATGAGGCAATTCATGCGCAAGAAAACTTTCCGTAATGGCAATATAATGAACAGACATTACAGTGGTTGCACAACTGAGACTCGTGTAGCTGATGTGGATTCTGTCTACTGAGAAAGCCATTGAGGTAGAAGCAGCTTCATCTGACAGTTGATCAAACTGTTCTCGTTTCACACTTTTGCTAACACGCTTTCAGCATATCGTCTCTGCATTAGCAGATCGCTAGAGGTTGCTGAATGATCTACAACTTATACAAATGAAACTTTGGATCCACTTTTATTATTCGTTGAACACTCCAGTGATGCAACTGTAGAGAAATTGCATGACTTTGAACAGAATGCTGTGGGCTTCTTATGAAAGCAGTTCGCACAGCCTTGATATTGTCTCTTGTATGAGCAGTATGGGGTCTCCCTGCAGATTGCTACATCAATGCAGAACCTGTTGCTTCAAAATTGGTGACCCATGTGTTGATTGCGTATGCTGAGGGAACAACACTATACCATCAGATGTTGAAATGATGCTGAAATTGTCGATGTGCAGCCCTTACACTTCCATTCTTGAAATAACCTTTTACCACAAAAGCATGCTGTACACCATTCCATTGCTCCTTGTTTACTGTTAACTGAATGGCAAGACAATGCAAGCAGCAGTCTATGTATCATTCAGTGCCATTTGCCTCGCAGTGTTGCCACAACACATTCCAAAATTTCCCGTTCTTTTGACACCCTGTATTTCAAAGATTGTTTGCAGAATTAACTAGAATGCAAAGCTGTTAATGTGCCATGTATTTTTAATGTAATAATTTGTAATTAGAAGTTTGTATAAACATGCTTAAGGCTTTGTGTTTTTGCTGTATTATTAGCTAAGTACCTGTTTTATTGATGTTGCAGGCTGGTGCATTTCAACCATTTTTCCGCTCCCACTCTCATATTGATACAAAGCGTCGAGAGCCATGGTTGTTTGATGATGCAACACTGCACCACATTAGGGAAGCTTTGAACAAGCGCTATGCATTGCTTCCATACATTTACACCTTGTTTTTTGAACATGAAATTTCAGGGTTACCAGTCATGTGGCCATTGTGGCTGGAATTTCCATCTGAAACAGCTGTCTTTGCTGTAGACGATGAATATCTTCTAGGTGAGATTCAGTTCAATTTTCTATTTGATTAATAGAATTTTGAAAATATACACCAGCTTGTGTTGTTCTAACCATACTTGAAAATGGTTTCATAAAACTGTCATAACTGCCAAATATTTTACCATAAAACATTAAACTCTCTAAGGCAGATGTGGAAAACCAAGGAGTTTGTGACCCATATTGTTGTTGCAAATGTGTTGGAAGATAAATTTCATTTTCCTGGAGTGGATGAAAACACACATGAAAATGTAAATCAGAGTAACTGGACAGTTATTTGAACTTCCTATGTTCAGAAATAAGAGTCCAGTGTTATGCAGAGCAGCACTTTGCTCAGTTGTTTATTTACTGCAAAAATTAGTTACTATTAGTAATGTGTGGAAGACAGATATGACATGTTGTGTCGATGTCTTCATTTTGCTGTGGAGGCAGAAAAATTTCTGTAATACTGCACGTCTATCCTTTCCTATCACCAGTTATTTATCCATTGACTCATACTAGCCTTTCATTTGGTCAGACTAAATGACGCTTGAATAGTACCTGCAAAAAAGATAAATTGAGGATAAACTTACTTTAGATACTAAGAATTTTTTGTGGGCCTGTGTTTACAAATGCAGATCAATCTTGGAATAAAGTAGATACATGCAGAAGAGGGTTGAAAGATAGGGATTAAGATAGCAAGTGAAATGAAGAATATAAAATTACATTAATACTGAAATAAAGCATAAAATTCAGTAATTGAAAACACTATGTGCACCATATGGCCTGTGTAGTTCCTGTTCTTCACTCTATTCTCGTGTTCCTACTTTCTTTGTGTTGTGTCATGCCTGTTCGTCAAATACAGGGTGCTAGGAAAACTGCTTTCTCGGATCGCTAGACAACAATTCAAGCAAATTGTATTAATGAAGTTTATTACAGAAAATAAATGACAGTACTTAACTTTGAGCATTTACAATGATGGGTTGCAAGTAAATGACAACAGACAAATAAGAAGTCTCATCAGTATAGACAATGCCTAATACAAGTGAAATTGTACAGTTCCTAAGTCACTGCTGTAGCACTCGTAAATGGCTAGTCTTCAACTGGGCTGTGGCCAGGCGGAGCAGCGCTTATGTTCTCTTCACCTAGAGGCTGCTGCTATTTCGGTGTTGTCTTAAAGAGGGGTCGGTCAGCGTACGATTGGCTGATGTTGTCTCGCGGCCCTCTCCGCTCTAATAACATTCTTGACTGACGTGCCAGTGCTCGACGTTACGCCAGAACATCTCCCCCCTCCCCAAAGTGACAGACCATCATAGTATAGGGAGCTTGCAGGGTAGGGTCAGGCAGGAGTATGGACATTGTGTTAGACCAGAAGCTGTGGATGCAAGAGACGTCAGGCTTCTGGTCGTACCCTGCCATCCAGCCTTCGCTCTGGCGGAAATGTGCCCCGGAAAATACCAGAACAATACGCATCCACCTCCTGAGGCCCATAACCAGACGTAGATGGCATTGGGTTCTGCGGTGTGGGCAGGTCCAGCTCCATTGGTAGGACGAATGCCGGCGGAGGCAGTGAAGGCTCTGTCTCCATGGGGTCGTTCCGTGATGTTGTGATGACACCCTCTGGCAGCTGCTGTGGCTGCGCTGTCCTCGGGATCTGTGAATGTGGGTTAAGTGACACAGAAGGATCACTGTGCACATGGCAGTGATGAATTTACAAAATTGTTAAGACTTTCGTGGCCACTTGTTGACAAACTGCCTATTGGCTTCTGTCTCGGGTTCTTCGGGCAACGTTCATCTAATGATATTTCTGATGTTTCGCCAGCACGAGTGGCTGGCATTGTCAAAGCTTCACCCTCCATTGCCGGTGGTGAATTGGAGCTGAGCTTGCAGGCACAGACTATACGTACCTGGCGCGCTAATGTCCGAGGGCTTCTCCGCGGTCATTTCCGGTGCGGTTCTCCTCTTGCTACCTGCGACGTTCATTCACTGCAGTACGGGAAGACAGGATCCGTTTACCTTAAGGCTTTCCTCTTTCTTGTTCAAACTGTTCGCGTGTTTTTGTATTTCTACAGCCTCTCTGAACAAGCGCGTGTGATAATGTTTCTCTACAGCCAGAACTTCCGTGTCGGCGAATTTTATTACGTGGTCGGTCTCATTCAGTGCGTGCTCTGCCACGGCCGATTTCTCCACCTGCCCCAACCTGCAATGTCGCATATGCTCTTTGATCCTGGTGTTGATGGATCGTCCAGTCATTCCGACATAAACTTTTCCGCATGTGCATGGTATACGGTATATTCCCAACATTACAAGGTTGGGGCAGGTGAAGAAATCGTCCGTGGCAGAGCACGCACTGAATGAAACTGACCACGTAATAAAATTCGCCGACACGGAAGTTCTGGCTGTAGAGAAGCATTATCACACGCGCTTTTTCAGAGAAGCTGTAGAAATACAAAAACACGCGAACAGTTTGAACAAGAAAGAGGAAAGCCTTAAGGTAAACGGATCCTGGCTTCCTGTACTGCAGCGAACGACCGTCTCAGGTAGCAAGAGGAGAACAGCACCGGAAATGACCGCGGAGAAGCCCTCGGACGTTAGCGCGCCAGGTACATATAGTCTGCGCCCGTGAGCTCTGCTCCAGTTCACCACCGGCAATGGAGGGTGAAGCTTTGACAATGCCAGCCACTCGTGCTGGTGAAACGTCAGAAATATCATTAGATGAACGTCGGCCGAAGAACCCGAGACAGAAGCCAATAGGCAGTTTGTCAACAACTGGCCACGAAAGTCTTAACAATTTTGTATTATGCCTTTACGGGGAGGAGATTGTACCGACGCCTTGACCAACGACGGAAGAAGAAAGCGCGACTGATGTCCTCTCTCGCCTTTCTGTCACGGTGCCGAGATGAATGTGCTACACCGAAGTTCTTGAGATGTAAGCGCCTATTCACGACCACCCAAGCACATCGTATCTACGACAGAATGGAATGAGCTTTTCTTCGTGAGCGAATACATACAACACGGGGAGACTTGGCAAGAACGTATCAGGAGCTTCTGGACATTTTCTATCAACTAAGTAGCAGAATGCATCGAGACGACTGGGACAAGATCGACAGCATCACTCACAGGAGCATGCAGAACGAACTCGAGCGCTGCACCGAGCGACAGAAGAAAAAGTTTGAAAGATGCCGGAAGCAGACCGACAAGGCGATTCCTGACATGTCACACACAGTGGTCAACCTCACTGAACGACAATTGACCGAAGAGGAAGTGTCTGTTCTTCAAACAGGAGGGAATTTCGCTATCACCCCGAGAACTATTCCTATGGCGGATATCATTGCCAACACCGAAGCAGCCATTCGGACCCTTCCTTGTGAAAGGGCAGAGGAAATACGCACAGAAACAGCCAGGATACTGCGCCGAGCAAAACCACCAGCTTGCAACCTGAAGAAAGAAGAGGTACAAGCCATTAAGAATCTCAACGCTGACAAGAATATATTGGTACTGCCTGCCGATAAGGGGAATGCGACCGTTGTAATGAAGACCGAAGACCATGAGCAAAAGATCCGAGACCTATTAGATCCGACGATGCACCGAAAACTAAGCGCAGTTCTGACGCAGCATATCACACAGAATACGAATCTATTAATCAAGGCGTCTTCTTTGCGGACGGACATACAGAGAAACCTGCGCAACACAGAAGCCCTACCATCTCGGCTGTGTGGATTACTCAAGATCCATAAGAACAACATTCCACTGAGACCGATCGTTAGCGCTCCTGGATCACCGACACATAAATTGGCAAAACACTTGGCCTCTCTGCTCCAGCTACACGTGGGGAAGACCGACACATACATTAAGGACTCAGGACATTTCATTGAGAAGCTGAAGAAACTGAAACTTACACCAAACGACATCTTGGTCAGTTTTGATGTTGTTTCGTTATTTACGAAAGTGCCACTCAGTGACGCTCTGGAGCACATCGGTTCCATTTTCCTGCAGGACATCAGAAAGCTCTTCCATGCATGTCTCACCACGAGCTATTTCACGTGGAATGGCGATTTCTACGAACAGCTAGAAGGCGTCGCCATGGGTAGTCCTCTCAGTCCAGTGGTGGCCAACTTCTTCATGGAACAATTCGAAGCACAGGCACTGGACTCGACGACTTGCAAACCTAAGGTGTGGTACAGGTACGTCGATGATACTTTCGTGGTGTGGAGCCATGGTGAAGAACAGCTCGGTGACTTCCTAAGACACTTGAACAGCCTCCATGCCAACATAACATTTACCATGGAAGTAGAAAAGGACAAGAAACTGCCATTTATAGATGTGCTGGTCACAAGGGACGGCGAAAACCTGGGACACAGCGTGTATCGAAAACTGACACACATGGACCGATACCTGCACAAACTGTCAAACCACCACCCGAGCCAGAAAAGAGGCATGATTAGTACGCTCGTAACGAGAGCAGGACGAATATGTGAGCCGCAACACCTCAGACGAGAAATGCAATACCTGGAAACTGTCTTGAGGAGCAATGGGTACTCCACAAATTATATTAAAAGTGTAACAGAGCCAAACACTCGGCGAAGTAAGGAACCAGAAAAATAAATGTCGGGTACAGCCTTTCTGCCATACATTCCAAGAGTGACGGACAGAATCGGCCATATATTGCGCAAACATGGTGTAAAGACGATTTTCAAACCGACAAGGAAGATCAAAGAGTGTCTTAGATCGGCGAAGGAGAAAAGAGACCCACTTGCAATGTCGGGAATATACCGTATACCATGCACATGCGGAAAAGTTTGTCGGAATGACTGGACGATCCATCAACACCAGGATCAAAGAGCATAAGCGACATTGCAGGTTGGGGCAGGTGGAGAAATCGGCCGTGGCAGAGCACGCACTGAATGAGACCGACCACGTAATAAAATTCGCCGACACGGAAGTTCTGGCTGTAGAGAAGCATTATCACAGCACTTGTTCAGAGAGGCTGTAGAAATACAAAAACACGCGAACAGTTTGAACAAGAAAGAGGAAAGCCTTAAGGTAAACGGGTCCTGGCTTCCCGTACTGCAGCGAACGACCGTCGCAGGTTGCAAGAGGAGAACCCCACCGGAAATGACCGCGGAGAAGCCCTCGGACGTTGGTGCGCCGGGTACATATAGTCTGCGGCCGCGAGCTCGGCTCCAGTTCACCACCGGCAATGGAGGGTGAAGCTTTGACAATGCCAGCCACTCGTGCTGGCGAAACGTCAGAAATATCATTAGATGAACGTCGGCCGAAGAACCCGAGACAGAAACCAATAGGCAGTTGTCAATGATGAATTTGTTAGTGATGTCGGTGCTGCATCCTGTCTGGGCCTGAAATGAGATACATGCATGTGTGAAGTCGATGGAGGATCTCGCCTCGGCCCACCATCTGCTGTTGCTTAAAAGTGTGAAAAACACAATATCATGCGACGCGAAAAGATACTTGCAGCCTTCCTTTGGCACTGGATGCGGAGGAGGGTGGAGCTATGGAGCAGTGTCTGATGGCGGCGGCTGTGAATTAATTCAGCCAGCAATGGTCCATCTCGTGGATGCAAACGATAGGAGGCAAGAAACACTTGCGGTGCTTGATCCCTGTTGGGTGCGGTGCAAAGTTTGGCCATCTGCTGTGTGAAGGTTCTAAAAAAAATGTTATGCTTTGCCGTTTGATTGTGGATGGACCAGTGCACTAGTTAGATGCTGTATGCCATTGCATTCACAGAATGTTTCAAATTCATTTGACATAAACTTAGGGCCATTGTCCGACACTGATTTCTGGCAAATCTTCGAGGCAAAAATAGTGTACAGCACCTGAATTGTGCTTTGTGACATTGTTGAGTTTATTGGCACAGCAAAAGGAAACTTACTATAAGAGTCTACCCCAATTAACCAACGAATGTTCCAAAAGGATCCTGCAAAGTCTACGTGCACACATTGCCATGGTGATTGCAACATAAGCCAAGCAGAGAATTTTTGTGGCGGAGCGGAATGATTTTCCGCACATGCATGACACTGTGATGTCATCTGTTCTATTTGGGTGTCCATACCTTGCCAAGTATAGTGTTGATGTGCTAACTGTTTCGTATGAACAATCCCCCCAGTGTCCTTAGTGAAGTAACTGCAACACTTATTTTTGCAAAGCCTTAGGGATCAACACGTGACTTTCCACTGTCATTTTGAACAAGAGTCACACCTTGCTGTATAGCGAGGCTATACCGATGTGCAAAGTATCAGTGCACAACTGAGTTCTTTACGCTATGCAATGAGTGAGGCCAAGATATGCAAATGTATTTTAGCAAAATGTTCAAATTTGAAACAGCTTCCATGGCCTGTGTAATTTTCCAATAGTTCAGAGGAAAAGATTGTAGAAATTCAGAATCCTGATCATCAATGTGACAACAAGATACAGCAGAAGCGTCAAAGTCTGTATCAGAGCCAATTGGAAGACATGAAAGTGTGTCCGCATTACCATATTGAGCCTTCAGATGTTACACAATCTCATACTGATATTGAGACAGCAATTCTCAATTTGTGAATGGTTACACTGAGCTTTGGACAACACTTTTGATGCGAAAGCAATAGGCCTGTCTTTATAACCAGTGGTGTGTGAAAGCATTGCCCCGATTCCGTAAGAGGAAGCGCAGGATGTATATGCTCCAGGACAACTGGGAAATCTGGGAAAAACTTGGGAATTTTTTCATCTGGGAGAAAACTGGGAAAAACCCGGGAATTTTTAAGTGTTCCAGAATTTTTTATTCTCTTAGTTTTCAGTTAAATTTTTTGTAGTTTTTGCCAGTAAGAACTGATACTCTAACATAGAATTTTGATTTAGCTCATTACTGCAATATAATGCTGCAGCAGTAAAACATAAATGAGAAAAAAAAATAGATAAAACTTAAGTTGCAAAGGAAATGTACCATTTACAGCAACAAAACACAGTGCACACACTGTGCATGCGCAGTTGAGTTACGTATGAGCAGTACCTTACACGCAGAGCAGTCTGAGTTGTAGTGGGATGAGGGGTAGTCTCCATGTGAACGATGTTTACGTTTAGTGATTTTGCTTTTTCCTCTTGGTTTACAGCTCTCAAGAACAAAATGGATTTCTGTGGCAGGGAGCTATAAAGAGAATTAAAATATTCACATAATTATGAGAGGCTAAAATATGTTATTTGTTTTCTGATGTTATTAGATTTCTAGGATTTTGGCAATTGGCTATTAATTATCTTGCTGAACAACTAAGTTATTCTTGTCGATTTACTATAAAAGTTGGACTTAATTAATCTTTTCCACAGAGGCAGTCAATATATTTGAAATACTATTGGCTAGTGTCAGCTGTGTGCGAAATTTCAAGTGCATGTTGTTATCTTTGGGGACGTATGGCATTGTGCCATAATAAAGAACTAAACATGAGATAATACAGTACTGGTACTCTAAGAAAATTTGCATTCCAAAAACCACACTGAAAAGTTGAATATCATCTTGGGGCCTACTCCTTTGTGAATCTGGACATACAAATGTTCTCTTCAAGTCAAATTATTTGTTTTAGTTTGATTTACGAAATTCCGATGCTCGAAGTATCCGTTGATGTCCTGTTTCATTTATCACATAATGCCATATATGTACACACATACAGGCTACCAACATCATCGTAGCTGTGCATGCACAGTAACACTATTTTCTGGTGCTTTCTGACAACTGCTGAAACGAATTCTGACAGGTCGCGGGAAAATATTGCAATTGGTTGTTTGAAAAGCGTTACTTTCAAACCACATTTTACTGTACATAATATGAGTTATGTCAATTGTGTGAATGTGCTTTGAATTTTTTAAACCACAGAGCGTTTGATTTTAATTTAAAGCTTAACCCTTTGAGGACCAGCCACTTAGAAGAATTTCGAATTTCGAACCCAGAAGACCAGACATTTGCATCATTACTTTAAATTTTGCTGACACATTTGTGTGATGTATCGAAATGTAACACACGCAAAAAGACAAATGTTACATGTGAAAGCTTAGCTTTTCTTGTAGCTACACTGTGTACATTAATTTAAACCATTAACTTTACCTATTTGAGTGTTTGCGCTACTTAACAGTGATGTTGCTATAGGCTGACTACATCACATGTCCTATGCTCTGAATTATTATGTTTACATGCGACACGTCTTCTGAAAGACGAAAACAGAATTTCGGAAAATGTTTTTCACTATCGTGTTTACACTTTAAGGTGTGAAATGGATTCGTCAGCGCGGTTAAGTACAGCACCTGGAAAACAGCTGTTACAGTTTCTGATTTAGTCAGTATAATCGCTATTTCACTTCAACTAGACTAGTTGTAGATAGTTAGTCTAACATTCCTACTTATCATTCACTTTACAAAAATCTACTCCGTCCACATTACCCGCAATTTTTTAAAAATAAGGCGGAACCTGATAGCCCAAGCACATTTTAAAAGAGGTTGTGTTTACATGGGAGCGAAAATTGATTGCAGGATTGGAAAACCAGCAACCAGAAGCGGATTTCCAGAACGGCGTTTGAAATGTTTACAGGACCACCCAGGAGCGGTACTGGGAGACCGGTTTACGAAATCCAGTTTTGGGAGTCCCATGTAAACGCGATGAATATCTGCTATCATCGGCTAGTGAGATCACGTGACATGAGCTATGATTGGCTTACAAAAACGCTTTGTGATCACAATTTCAATGCTTTAGAAACAAACGTTCTGTCGTTTGGTGGAATTTGACTATATATTTTCATAATACAAAAATATGCAGCGTACATGTTGCTGCACATCAAAGATCTTTCCAAAACACATTTTTTCTTCTGGGGTTCATTTCTTAAAGTGCCAGGAGGTTCTATGCCGGTGTATAAAACCTTAACCATTCAAAGGATTGCTAAGTTTTATGATCCCAAGGGAAAGTATATTGTCACTTAACATGGAAAAAGCATATTTTCACCCAGGAGAAAGTGTATTTTGTAACCCGGAAATCTGGGAAACACCCTGGAATTTTTTTCCTTGTCCGCATATACACCCTGAAGCGTCAACGTGCAACACAACTGGTTTTTGAGGATCAAAATGATCTAAGCAGCAATCACTGAGCAATGCATCTTTTTAGTTTGTGAAAAGCTTCTTGACACACATCTGTCCAGACAAAGGGAACATGTGCAGCATTCGGTATGAACCGAATGTAAGAGTTCATTTCCCCTAAAAATAACTGCAATTGTGTGACATTGCAAGGAACTGGCAAATGACATATGGCGAACAAATGCAAATGAAGATGATGTACACCTTGACTGTTGATGACGTGACATAGATACTGCAACTCAGGTTTAAAAAAGAAATCACACTTGTCCAGTCTGCACTTTAGTCCTGCATCAGATAATACACGAAACAAAGCATGCAAATTTGCAATATGTTCTTCAGGTTTATGACCTGCTATGACAATATCATCCAAATAGTTTGAACAGTTTGGTGCTTGAGCAATCAGCTGTTCCAAAGTTCATTGGAAAATTGTGGGTGCAGAAGCACTGCCAAAAGGCAAACGCAAATATTTAAACAAGCCCAAATGAGTATTTACAGCACACACTTTTTGAGATTCTTCATCTAGTGGGATTTGAGGATATTCATCACAGAAATCGATTTTTCAAAAGTAACAACCAGCACCTAATCTGTCCACGAGATCCTCTGGGTGTAGCAATGAGTAAGTATCAGTCACAGTTTGTGTTTTTTTTACTGTAGACTTAAAGTCAATAAAGAGGCAAATGTGACCTTGAAGGTTTGTGGAGAAAAGCCAGTGGACTTCGCCATTGACTAGATTGTATGGGCCCAATAGCTCCGCTATCTTGCAATTCTTGAAGTTCGGCAGTGACTTTGTCCTGTAATGTAATGAGAACAGTTCTGGCCCATCAAAATTTCGGCTGAGCATTGTGTTTGATAGTGATATGTGCAACAAAATTGTTAGCCTTGCCTAAATCTTCAGATAAAAGTTCTGGGAATTCTTTCAGGAAGCTAGCAACACTGTCTTTTGCATTGAATGTGGACTCTGACAATACATTGTCCTGAATGTTAAAGCCAAACAAATCAAATGAATCAAGGTCAAATATGTTCTCACAAGGAAGTGATTGTAGCACAGTGAAAGTTACTGTGCACGTATGCGAGTGATATGTGGCAGGCAATTTGCCAAGTACGGGAATGTCTTGTCCATTATAAGCCGTCAGGTGCATGCTAGTTTTAGACAGATGTGAGGAACCTAACAGTTCTTATGTGTTAAGATTCAGCAGTGTAACAGAGGCACTCGTGTCCAACTGAAATTTCACACATTTTCCACAAAGAAGCTAATGAGCAAAAATTTTGTTGGACTGGCATAGCACTGAAGAAAATGTTCGCTTGCTGGTTTTGCTAATGCCCGCAGCAGGCTCTGAATACACTGCATTAATTACAAGGGCCTTGTTACGAAATTTTTGTGAGTGGGCAGAATTCTTACGTTTGTTCCGATGCAAACATGCGGATGGTACATGTCCTTTCATGACACAAGCATAACATAACATGGGCAGTCTTGGCATTTGTGTCGTGAATAGCACCAAGGGCATGACTTAATTCCAATCGCCTGTCTAAAGAGCTGTTTGCTCAGTGTGACGCGCATGAGCTGCCGCTGCCTAATGGGCTGGTCGCTAACAAGGGACTCAACCCGACAAATTGCTTGCTGCTCAAACTTATCGGCCTACACAGCACCAGATTCATACTGTTCTAGTATTTGCACTACATGCTGAAATGATGGGTCGGACTGTTTCAAAATCTGTTCTCTGAATCTGACATCAGTTACATTGTACACAATCTCATCATGCAACATCACATCTGAATACAAAGCACCACAAGCACATTTGCATTTGCATGTCCTCGTCATACCCTGAAAATCTATTACACACGATAAGTTTGTTCTGACCGTTTCTTGCAATTAAAGAATTGACACCTAGCTGCTACCACATTCACTTGTTGGTCATAATAGTTAGCGAATGCACAACCTGATCATACGGAAGTTCACTCAGGTTTGTGTTAGGAAATAGCTTCTGAATGATTCTGAACACTGCTCTTCCTACCATGGACAAGAAATAGGGAAGTTTCACTGTACCTGGCACATTGTGAGCAATTACATGGGCTTCAAACAGTTGCAACCACTAGAGCAATTCTTCTTCTAGTTCATGGAACTGGTGAAAAGGCAGTACAGCACTTGGAGCTGCTGTAGGTGGCTGCTGTACTACTGCTTTCATTTGATTCGCCAGGAGCTGTTGTACTGTACTGAGTAGAGATGCAATCTCTTGCGTCTGCAGCTGAAACATCTGTATGAGGTGTGTTGCATCTATCTCTTGCAGCTGAGGCACCTGTGTGTGTGTATGTGTGGGAGGGGGGATTGGGGTTGGTGAAGTGGGTTGCTCATATTTGAAAATACAAAGGCAATAAACAGACAAGGCAAGCAGAAAAAATAAGTACAAAAGTAAAGAAAATTTCTGCAATGCCCACTTGAAAACACTGATTAGCAAAAATACTACAAGAGATGGTTAAAGCAAGTAAACACACCCCTGCAAAGAGAAGCAAATGTAGAATTAATGCGCCAGCAAAACTCAAGAGAAAATTTCTGGCAGCCAGGCTTAGGGTGTTGCTATGGAATCCTTTGACCACCTCGTTGCCAATGTTGTGTCCGACCCACTTGTCTAATATGGGGTGGCTAAGAAACCTGATTTCTCGAATTGCTAGACAACAGTTCAAGCAAATCACATTAATGAAGTTTATTACAGAAAATAAATGACAGTACTTAACTTTGAGCATTTACAATGATGGGTTGCAAGCAAATGTTGTTGTTGCTGTTGTGGTCTTCAGTCCTGAGACTGGTTTGATTCAGCTCTCCATGCTACTCTATCCTGTGCAAGCTTCATCATCTCCCAGTACTTACTACAACCTACATCCTTCTGAATCTGCTTAGCGTATCTTGGTCTCCTCCTATGATTTTTACCCTCCACGCTGTCCTCCAATACTAAATTTGTGATCCCTTGATGCCTCAGAATATGTCCTACTGACTGGTCCCTTCTTCTAGTCAAGTTGTGCCACAAACTCCTCCCCAATTCTCTTCAATACCTGCTCATTAGTATCCCATCTAATCTTCAGCATTCTTCTGTAGCACCTAATTTCGAAAGCTTCTGTACTCTTCTTGTCCAAACTATTTATTGTCCATGTTTCATTTCTGTACATGGCTACACTCCATACAAATACTTTCAGAAACGACTTCCTGACATTTAAATCTATACATGATGTTAACAAATTTCTCTTCTTCAGAAACGCTTTCCTTGCCATTGCCAGTCTACAAGCAAGCAAATGGCGACAGACAAATTGGAAATCTCATCAGTATAGAAAATGCCTAATACAAGTGAAATTATACAGTTCCTAAGTCATTGCTGTAGATCTCATAGACAGCTAGTCTTCAACTGGGCTGCGGCCAGGCAGAACGGTTCTTATGTTCTCAACACCTAGAGGCTGCTGCTGTTTCAGCGTTGTCTTAAAGAGGGGTCGGTCAGTGTACTATTGGCTGATGTCGTCTCGCAGCCCTCTTGGCTCTTAACACTCTTGACTGTCAAGCTTGCGCTTGACATTACGCCGGAACACTTTGTATGTTGTAATCAATTGTATTCTATAGTTTTTACTTTGTTTTCTGTTATTATAAGTGTGAGCACTACTGTATGTGGAAGAAGGCTGCTTTGCCTGTATTTCTTCCTAGTTTTCTGTTCTTTCTGGGCCATTGCTGATACAGTTGTGTGTCCACTTGTTCATTCACACCTTCCCTTTTATTACAAAATGTTATAAACTCACAAAATAGCTGACAGAAGTTTACGCATTGCTAATCCAAAGCTTCTTTCCTGACCAGTTCACGTCATTGAACCATTTAACTGCTAAAGATGCTGTACAGTAGTGTTCCAGAAATCATACAAATGAGTAGTCACCATAAGCTATTTTACAGGTGACTCTCTGCTTGTTCATCCTGTAACAAGTCCTGGGGCTACAGAAGTGACAGTGTACCACCCAGGCGTGTCAGAAATTTGGTATGATGTGGATACTTACCAGAAATTTGAAGGTGGAAAGCATACAAAAATTCCAGTCACCATTGACAAGGTAAAACAAAATTGGTACACTACATGAAACCTTTACTCATGATATAACTTCGTTGTTTTGCCACTATAGATGTAGTTATTTTCCTCATGATGTTGAATACTACGTCACTGTTCTTATTTATTTTTACTTGTTTGCCTGGTGACTAGATACCTGTGTATCAACGAGGAGGGAAAATCGTTCCAAAGAAAGAAAGAATAAGGAGGGCATCAACATTGACTTTAAATGATCCATTTACATTGTATGTGGCACTGAATCAAAATGTGAGTATTGAATGTAACATAGATCTTTATTGATTTTTATTTATGATTGCAAAAAAGACTAAGACCGCAAAGGGAAACAGTATTTTCAGTGTCATCCTTGAACTACTAAATTATCAGCTTTTTGTTATTTATATAATTAATTATGTGTTGTGAATAATTGGCAATCTGTTTATTCTGATTGATGCATGAAAACTGTGAAGGAAAAATTGTTTGCCACTTTGTAACTGTTGCAGTACATTGTGCTAAACTGAAAATAAAAACGATATGAAAGTTCAAAGAAATTGCAGCTATCTTGCTGTTTATGCCAGTGCAGACTTCATTTTAAACATGTTATCTTACAGCCTGTGTTTCTTCAGAAGTTAGCTCCCTGCCACCGTTGGATAAGCAGTTGCCAGCAGCAAGTCGTATACTCCTAGCTCACTTATTTGTTACATAGTTTAATTCTTAATTTCTTTGCGTGTTTTTGGGTACTTGCATTGTTTAATTCATAACTTACGGGCGTATTATAGTATTTGAGAGTTGTAGCATCGCGCTTTAGTGTTTACTTCATAGATTCCAACTTAAATTGCGTGTGAGTTTTGTATAGGAGGTGTAATTTCGAGTTTTAGGTACTGTAATCGTAAATTCAAGCAGATTGTAGCGCAGTCGTTAGGCATTTGTACAGGTTAGTTCGTACATTCTTTGCGTGTTTCCCTTGCGTTTTTTAGGCACCGACTCGTGTTTCAGTAACTGTTGTTCAACATCGATTAGAATGGACAGGGACTGTGATTGCTGTGTTCGGATGAGGGCTGAGTTGGCATCCCTTCGCTCACAGCTGCAAGCGGCGCTGACTTCGGTCGTGCAGCTTGAGGCTGTTGCCAATGGGCACCACTGTGGGAAGCCGGGCTTGGGTATCACGGGGATGGCAACCTCGTCCCGTCTGTCCCCAGATCGGTCTGCCGCTGTGGTTGCCCCGGTTGCTGCCTGCAATGGGGCTGAGCTCTCGCCTGTGGTTGATTGGGAGGTCGTTCCAAGACGTGGTAGGCAGCGAAAGACGTCCCCGGAGGCTGATCACAAAGCCTCCCCGGTGCGTCTGACAAACAGGTTTCAGGCACTGTCTCTGGCTGAGCCAGATGCAGCTGCCTGCCCTGTTACAGAGGATCATTCTCAGCCTTCAAGGTCCGGGCAATCGCAGAGGGTGGGCTTATTGGTAGTTAGGAGCCCCAATTTTAGGCGCGTAATGGGGCCCCTTAGGGATATGGTGGCTAAGGAGGGGAAGAAATCCAGTGTGCACTCCGTGTGCATTCCGGGTGGAGTCATTCCTGATGTGGAAGGGGTCCTTCTGGATGCCATGAAGAGGACAGGGTGCAGCCAGCTGCAGGTGGTGGCACGTGTCGGCACTAATGACGTGTGTCGCTTTGGATCTGAGGAAATTCTCTCTGGATTCCAGCGGCTATCTGATTTGGTGAAGGCTGCAGGTCTTGCTTACGAGATGAAGGCAGAGCTCACCATCTGCAGCATCGTTGACAGAACCGACTGCGGACCTTTGCTGCAGAGCCGGGTGGAGGGTCTGAATCAGGGGCTCAGATGGTTTTGCGACCGTGTTGGCTGCAGATTCCTTGACTTGTGCCATAGGGTGGTGGGGTTTCGTGTTCCGCTGAATAGGTCAGGAGTTCACTACACTCAGCTGGCGGCTACACAGGTAGCGGAGGCTGTGTGGCGTGGACTGGGCGGTTTTTTAGGTTAGAAGGCCTCGGGAAAGTACGGGGTGGGCTGCAATCTCAAAGGGTGCATGGCAAATACAGGACGTGCTTGGATCAAGGAACAGTCGGAATTGTAGTTGTAAATTGTTGTTGTTGTGCTGGGAAAGTACCTGAGCTTCAAGCGCTAATAGAAAGCACAGAAGCTGAAATCGTTATAGGTACAGAAAGCTGGCTAAAGCCTGAAATAAGTTCTGCAGAAATTTTTACGAAGTCTCAGACGGTTTTCAGGAAAGATAGATTAGGCAGAATTGGTGGTGGAGTGTTTGTGTCTGTCAGTAGTGGTTTATCTTGTAGTGAAGTCGAAGTAGATTATTTCGAGCAGTTAGTCCACGAACCCACGCGAATTGTAAATGGTTGCGAAAACACGCTTGACCTCTTAGCCACAAACAATCCAGAGCTAATAGAGAGCATCAGGACTGATACAGGAATTAGTGATCACAAGGTCGTTGTAGCTAGGCTCAATACTGTTTCTTACAAATCCACCAGAAACAAACGCAAAACAATTTTATTTAAAAAAGCGGATAAAGTGTCACTAGAAGCCTTCCTAAGAGACAATCTCCATTCCTTCCGAACTAACTACACAAATGTAGACGAGATGTGGCTCATATTAAAAAATATAGTAGCAACAGCAATTGAGAGATTCATACCTCATAAATTGGTAAGAGATGGAACTGATCCCCCATGGTACACAAAACAGGTCCGAACGCTGTTGCAGAGGCAACGGAAAAAGCATGCTAAGTTCAGAAGAACGTGAAATCCCGAAGATTGGCTAAAATTTACAGACGCGCGAAATTTGGCACGGACTTCAATGCGAGATGCCTTTAATAGGTTCCACAACGAAACATTGTCTTGAAATTTGGTAGAAAATCCGAAGAAATTCTGGTCGTATGTAAAGTACACAAGCGGCAAGACACAGTGCCGATGGTACTGTTACCGACTACTGTGCCCTTAAAGCTGAGTTCTTGAACGCAGTTTTCCGAAATTCCTTCACCAGGGAAGATGAATGGAATATTCCAGAATTTGAAACACAAACAGCTGCTAGCATGAGTTTCTTAGAAGTAGATACCTTAGAGGTTGCGAAGCAACTCAAATCGCTTGATACGGGAAAGTCTTCCGGTCCAGATTGTATACCGATTAGGTTCCTTTCAGATTACGCTGATACAATAGCTCCCTACTTAGCAATCATATACAACCGCTCGCTGACCGATAGATCTGTACCTAAAGGTCGCAGCAGTTTTTAAGAAGGGTAGTAGGAGTAATCCATCGAACTACAGACCTATATCATTGACATCGGTTTGCAGTAGGGTTTTGGAGCATATACTGTATTCAAACATTGTGAATCACCTTGAAGGGAACGATCTATTGATATGTAATCAGCATGGTTTCAGAAAAAATCATTCTTGTGCAACGCAGCTAGCTCTTTATTCGCACGAAGTAATGGCCGCTATTGACAGGGGATCTCAGGTTGATTCCGTGTGCGAAGTAATGGCCGCTATTGACAGGGGATCTCAGGTTGATTCCGTATTTCTGGATTTCCGGAAAGCTTTTGACACCGTTTCTCACACGTGACTTCTAATCAAGCTGCGGGCCTATGGGGTATCGTCTCAATTGTGCAACTGGATTCGTGATTTCCTGTCAGGAAGGTCGCAGTTCGTAGTAATAGACGGCAAATCATCAAGTAAAACTGAAGTGATATCATGTGTTCCCCAAGGAAGCGTCCTGGCACCTCTGCTGTTCCTGATATATATAAATGACCTGGGTGACAATCTGAGCAGTTCTCTTAGGTTGTTCGCAGATGATGCTGTAATTTACCGTCTAGTAAGGTCATCCGAAGACCAGTATCAGTTGCAAGCGATTTAGGAAAGATTGCTATATGGTGTGGCAGGTGGCAGTTGACGCTAAATAACGAAAAGTGTGAGGTGATCCACATGAGTTCCAAAAGAAATCCGTTGGAATTCGATTACTAGATAAAAGTACAATTCTCAAGGCTGTCAATTCAACTAAGTACCTGGGTGTTAAAATTACGAACAACTTCAGTTGGAAAGACCACATAGATAATATTGTGGGGAAGGTGAGCCAAAGTTTGCGTTTCATTGGCAGGACACTTAGAAGATGCAACAAGTCCACTAAAGAGACAGCTTACACTACACTCGTTCGTTCTCTGTTAGAATATTGCTGCGCGGTGTGGGATCCTTACCAGGTGGGATTGACGGAGGACATCAAAAGGGTGCAAAAAAGGGCAGTTTGTTTTGTATTATCGCGTAATAGGGGAGAGAGTGTGGCAGATATGATACGCGAGTTGGGATGGAAGTCATTAAAGCAAAGACGTTTTTCGTCGCGGCGAGATCTATTTACAAAATTTCAGTCACCAACTTTCTCTTCCGAATGCGAAAATATTTTGTTGAGCCCAACCTACATAGGTAGGAATGATCATCAAAATAAAATAAGAGAAATCAGAGCTCAAACAGAAAGGTTTAGGTGTTCGTTTTTCCCGCGCACTGTTGGGGAGTGGAATGGTAGAGAGATAGTATGATTGTGGTTCGATGAACCCTCTGCCAAGCACTTAAATGTGAGTTGCAGAGTAGTCATGTAGATGTAGATGTAGCTAGGGCTCTTTATGTGGTACTATGTTTCTTCTTTTCATGGTCTCACTAAAATGTGAAGCGTGTTCAATTGCATTGAAATTTTTGGTCTAATTTCAGATACAAATTAGTGTTTCCATACACGATATACCAAATTTTAAAGTTTTATAACTTAAGCAATATCTTTTTTAAATCATTATAACAGTTTCTGTGCTACACAGGGATAATAGATCTTAATTTCCCCACAGCCCACTCCTTTCGCCATCCATAGATAAAATCGCTCTTCCAAAAAACTAATTAAAAGCCAATAGAAATAGCACTCTTTCATTGGTGACAAATGTGTAATATACCAAGTCCATCTAAAATTTTATGCAATTTTGTACTGAGCTGACAATTAACTTTGACTATAAGCCTGCTCTAAACAGTTCAACCATTAAGCATCATTTTCCACAACACCAGTAAATGTATTTCCCATGTATCTCCCCCCCCCCCCTACCCCCCTACCCCCCTTTGAAATGCCAATCCCATGTTATGTTATTTCAGATCTGTCTCATATTCAAAATTTACAATGTAAGAAAAGACAGATCAGTACTAACCATAAGTATTACACATTAAATTGCAGACTGGTACAATTAGAGACATTTACACGCAAGCTGTAAGCCACAGCCTTCATCAGAAAAAGGGAAACACAGACCGTACATATGACTGCCAATTCCGGCAGCTCGAGCCAGAATGCATTTTGGCGTGAGCTGCCATAATTGGCAGTCATGTTTGCATGAGGTTTGCTTGCTTGTGTGAATGGATGGTGTGTATTTATCTTTTTCCAATAAAGACTGTGACCGAAAATTTATGTGTAAGTGACCTTTTAATTGTGTCTGTCTGCAATGTAACATGTAATCTTTACGGTAAGCAGCAATCTGTCTTTTCCTACATTATTGATATTCTTACCTGGAGGCTCCATTGTTTCATATTCAGAATTCATAATTGCCTGGAAAATTATAATTACACTGACTACTGCTACTGTTACACTGAGTAAATTCCACATTATACAACCTTAGACTATTTGCCTTTTCTATAGTTTTTTTTTAATGTTTTGTTAGGATGTCTCCTTTGTCCACATAATGCTGTAGGCATGTTCTAAACATTTAGTAATGCTGGACATAATTCCCTGAGATGATCTACCTGTAGTGCAACCATTTTATTATCTTAAAAAATTTGTATTCCATGAGGTGACGTCTGGGCACTGAATACGTTGAACAGCAGCAACAAGTGTATTCTGTTCAGTCAGTGTTACCTGAAATTTTAATTCGGTAACTGGTTCTAGAGGATGAAAGCCTTTAATTTACTGATTAACTTTCATTGCCATAATCCCTGACACCTTGGAAGCTTGTCCAGCAACAGTTGTAGTATACCATAGATCGGGTCTTTAATACAAATTTTTGTGGTGCAATGCAGATGTGGGAGATTATACAGTAAGAGCCTACAGTTACTAAAATCCCAGAGATCAGTAGTTCGTAGTAAATGTAGACCCTGATTTCCTTAAAACTGCTATATTTAACTGAATTGTATTTGATCCTGTAGAATTACAGTGTGTTCAGCAAGTGCATGTGTAATATAGGACACATTAACAACAGAAGACATTCAAAATCGTTTATTTCCAAAGAATCAACCATTTTGAATTATACACTCTGGCACACAATTAGTTATTAAGAACAATATATACAAATTTAATTTAATGTGTGCTCTTTACCAGTGTAAAATTCCTTTTCCAGCAAATAGTCTTGGAGTTTTTATGGAAAGTTGGTGTCTTGTATACCATCATATAGGGTTTTGGGTAAGCTTCTTAATAACTTGATTTCTGGGTTCCGAGTCAATCAGAGTCTGGAACTGTGGACAATTTTTGAATTGTCTCCAGTCGTGACAAAAGTAGACAGTCATGTTGACAAAAGTAAAGTCATGTTGTGCAAATACTTTGTAGTAGTAGTGTGTTTGGAGATAAACATCTACATATATACTCTACAAACCACCTAGTGGTGTGTGAGGGAGGGTACTTTAGTACCACTAACTGATCATCCCCACCCCTTCCCCCCCTTCCCCTGTTCCATTTGTGAATGGTGCTTGGAAAGAATGATGGTTGGTAAACCTCTTTGTTAACAAACCTAATTTCTTGAATGTTCTCATTGTCATTATTTTGTGAGACATGTGGGAGAAAGTAATATGCTATCTGACTCTTCCCAGAACATACTGTCTCAGAATTTCAGTTGTAAATATCTCTGTGATGCATGCCTTTCTTGTAGGGTAGAACAAACAAATAGGCTCAATTGCAGGTGCAGTAAATGACAGGATTTTGGGAAACTGGTGTTTGTTGGGAAAAGAGATTGCCTATGAAACAACTAAGGGAACAAGTACCATTGAGCGTATGCCAAGAAAGATGTTTGCAGGTTTGTTTCATTGACGGTGGGGTGCAACAAAAATAATGATAAGTCATAACTAAAAGACACTTAAGTAAAGAGACCAAATTTTGTGAGAACCTGCCGAGACAATGCAAAAGAACCAGATCTGGTAGAAACTGTGAATATTCTTCAGCCTCGCCTCCTCGGTATTTGTCTTATGGAGATTGCGTTTCACATCTGATCCATGAGTGGAATGGAAAGAAACTTTTATAGATGGTCCAACAAAAATACACTTTAGCGTATATCTGAGATAGTCATCAAGTTCTGCATATTGCTAGAGGATCCAGAACACATTGGTACAGTCTGTTTCCACTTTCATCTCAGGGCTGTCTCTTTTGTTTTGGCACCTTTACTGGTATGCTAGAGTTCTGTGCAACAAACATTTCAATGTTTACCAGTATCACAGACTTGTGCTTACAAGCAAACAAAAAATTAATTATCAACAAAATAATCAATTTTCAGTTTTTGAAAATATTATGTAACTGGGTAGATCGAAAATCTATGCCCCAAGTGGCAGCAGGAGAACACACACACACACACACACACACACACACACACACACACACACACAGATTAACAAAATTTGCAAGGTTTCAGAGCCAGTGGCTCCTTTTTCAGGCAGAAGAGTTGAGGGGCAACGAAGAAGAATGAAGGAAAACGACTGGCATTGTTTAGGAAATAGGGATAGTTTTGAAAAGTTGTCCAGAATCCTGGGCTAGGGGAGGTTTACTGGATAGGTTGAAAAGGAAAGATTGTTAGGAATAAACTGAGCAGGATTTGAAAACTTGAGAGTCTAGAACAGTCAGAGAGCATAATAAGCAACACAGAGGTTACTGATAAAACATTATGTAAGAGTTAATAAGAACAAAAAGCCAAGTGCATGGTGGAGTGTGGAGGGAAAATAGACAGGCAAAAAATATATAGAAAACTAAAAGAGAATAATGAAAGGAATAGTTACTAAGAAGAAATGCTGAGACCGAAGAAATTAATGTAAATTAAGGCCAGGTGGCATTGTAATGCCAGTAACTATCTGTTGAGTTCTGAGAACTTAGTGTCTGGGGAAGAATCCAGATGGCACATATGATGAAACAGGCACGAGGTCACAACTGTTGTGTTGTAGAGTGAGCTCTGCAACAGGATGTTGTGTGTTGCCAGTATATACCCTCTGTCTATATTCATTCATCCTGACTGATAATGTGATGCTAGTCATACCAATATAGAAGGCCGAATACTGTTTACATAACAGCTGGTACACAACATTCATCATTCCACTAGTGGCTCTGCCTTTGATAATGTATGTGTTACCAGCAACAAGTCTGATATAGGTAGTGGCAGGAGGGTGCATAGGACGAGTCCCACAGCAGAGACAGACACAGGGGTAGGAGCCATAGGATAGAGAAATGGGTGGAGGAGGAGTATAAGGTCTGACATGGATGGGTCTTGCATCTCTCTCATTGTACAAAATCTGCAGTTACCTGCCTCTCTTGTTTCCGTGGATGGTGTCATCTTCCAAGCCTGTTTCAAACTGTACAATAACAAGCCAGACTTCACCACAAAAAGCTATCCAATCTTATGCTAAACTACCTCAACAGTGGTGTTTTCCTTCCAACTTCTTTTCAGCTCCCGAAACAGCCACACCATCAACCACCATTCTCTCCTACAAACTGAGGTTGGCCAACATTCTTAACATTCCCTAGCCTTCAACACTGACTCTGAGAGCAATGGTAACTCATGATCACAAGAGCCAGCCACATCAGTATAGTGTTCTCAACCTTTCATCTAAGGCACTTGTACTTCCTGAATAACCTGGGGGAGGGGGTCTTATTTTCAGCCCTAAACATACATTTCTGGTTTGGTGAAGGACCTGTTCTCTTCACATGTAGTGTCAACTGGAAACATCCCTTTGCAACCCAAACCCAGAACCTTTTCAACAGCAAATCTGACAGTGAACCTTGCCTTAAACAGTTCTAACCATGATTCCAAATTGACCCACCACCACTACCTCAAAATCACCCCTTACAAGTCTTACAAGAAATTCGTAACATCTGGCATTGCTTCACATCCCTTTCTCAGGTCCCTACAACATGATCCTAGCCTATCCTCTGCAGAACTCTGGGCTCTTTGTCCCTTAAAAATTTATGATTCCATTATTATCAGCTGAGCGGACAAGGGATCTACACCAGCTGTCTGACAACTCATTGTACAGGATCTGCCATAAAGATTGCATCCCTATGATACAGAAAGATCTAAAGTCCCTCCTTAAAATGCCAGGCTTCTCACAAGAACTAACAGCTCAATCCATAGAACTTATTATCCCACCCAAACATCTCCACCTTTTACTTTCTTCCTAAGATCCACCAACCCATTTACCCTACCTGTCCCATAGTTGCTGGCTTCAGAGCACCCACCAAATGTATATCTGCCCATTTTGATCTACACCTGCAGTCTATAGTACAAAAATTTCCCTTCTGTATTAAAGACGCCAACCATTTATTAGTTTGTTTGAATCTGTGCCTGTCCCACTCCCATCACACACTTTGCTTCCCAATTGAAGGAACCTCCCTTTATACCAACATCCCCCATGTACTGCTGCTGAACATTACCACCACCAATGCCCACTTGATTCCAAACATATGACATCCTTCTTGGTCACAGTAATCAATTTCATACTTGCCAGCAGCTACCTTATCTTTGGTGGGGAGACATACAAACATATCAGGGGCATGGCTGTGGGAATCAGGACAGTTCCTTCTATACCAAACTGTTCTTGGGTCTCTCTGAGGACGATTTCATGTTATCCAAAAGCCTTCAGGCACAGGTTTGGTTTAGATACAATGATGACATCTTTCCATATCGACTCAGGTGAGACTAACGTGTTAAAATTTGTGGAATCTCGACATACTTTCTCCCAGTTAAATTTCACACTGCCCTATTCCGAATACCATGGCATGTTCCTTGATGTTGCCCTCGGTCTCACAGAGGGTCAGCTACACATTTCTGTTTTTATTAAATATACTGACAAACAGCAGTTCTCATATTTTGACAGTTGCCATCCTTTCAATGTCAAACATTCCCTCCCGTACAACCTTTGCACTTGGGGCAAATGTATTTGTTCAGATCCCACCAGCCTAGTTCAAAAGGAGATTTCCCAGACCATCACATTCAATCCTGGTACTGCTGATCTCTCCTTAAAACAACTTAGTACATCTTGTCACTCAGTGTTATCCTGGTCCCAGGCAAATTGAGCAAATCAGTTTATTCTTTTGCCATTAGGTGTGGTCTAAGGTGGACACTATTTGTTCTGGGCAGTTCTTGAGACCCCCCCTCCCCCCAAAAAATGTTTTTTGTGAAAAGTACCAGTTTTGGGGATGGCCCCTTCCCTTCTATAATTTCTATTCATGGCAAATTGTAAAACTTTTTACCTTATGTTCATAAGGTGATATCCTAAAAGAAGTTTGAAACTTTTTTTGGCATCATTACTCATTACCATGATACAGAGGTTCAAAGTTACCATACTTACGCCGCAAAAACATATCCACTCTGAGGCATAAATATAGGTTTAACTAATGTATTGGACACATGGCAAGGGTTCCGAGGTTACCGAACTATAATTTTAGTTGTCATTTTTTCACCAACAAAACTGTGACATGCTGTGTCTATATAATGGGCACTTCACACCTACACAGGCTGTCTTGACCTGGAAATTATTGAACGGTGCCAACTCATGGTATAAGTAACTTACAAAAAATTATTTTATCACATGAAATTCAGACATTGCAATTTTACTGCATGCTCTAGTTGTGGCCTAAAAATGTTGTGCATTTGAATATAAAGTAGTGTAAAGTTAACTTGCATTGGATGGGAGTCCTGTGCTCACTTTAATCTAGAAGCTGCTTATATTTTGTGGCATGGTCACTTCGGACTGTACTTCTGTGGTACTGCTTTAATTTTTTTCTTTTTTATTCCTCAAGGTGGTGGATTATTTTTTTAATTTAGTGTAGGACTCTATTTATTGTATTTGGATGAAAAAAAAGGCAATCCCCATTTGGATGAGAATAATTCCTATTCTGCATTCTGTGATAATCTATTATTCCTTCCTATTTGTTGTTTATGTGCATCAAAGTATATAAATGTGTTGAAGTATATAAAAAGTCGAAACTTTACTGACCCACAGAATCCATTTTATGTAAGCCCCCCCTCCCGCTGTAACAGGGAAAAGAAAAGAACCAGCTGAAAAACGCAGTCTGATCACAAAAAAGGCAACTAGGACTGAAAATTGGGAGTCAGCTGCTCTGGTCTTCATTCCACTTTCCTCAGCAAAACTTTTGGCATGCAAACATATTCACACGTTTTGTGCCAAAAGAGAGTGGCAGAGAGAAAGGAGACAGTGCGAGTGGGAGAGAAAGAGAGAATAGATGCATGGAGAAGAGAATGAGAGGTAGGTGAAGACAATAGCAGTGAGGGACAGTGGAAGTAAAAGAGAAATGGATGGAGAGTGAAACAGTGGGAGTGGGAGCAAAATATAGAGGAGACAGTGGAAATGAAAAATACAGATGAGTGGAGACCTTATATAGACTTGGAAAGTCTGGGCACTTCTAGACCAGAGAACTTTAACATGTAGATATGGGGGAGGACACATTTTGGACCAAAATTGGGTATAGTGGAAGAACTAAGTTGGATACCACAACCACTGCCACCCCCCCTGAATTTTTAAGATGTCGAGGTATAGTGGAGACAGTGGCCATGGGACAGAAAGGCTAAAGGAGACAGTATAGTGAGAGAGGCAGAATGAGGATTGACAAAGCTGGTTCCTGACTTTTCTGTCAAGTCTTTTAATGACTTTGTGCTCTGAGAGGAGCATTTTTCAGCTGGTTCTTATTTGTTTCATGAATAACATTTGCAGATGAATATTTTATGCATGCATTACTCCATATTACTGCGTAAAAGAAAACTGAACTTTCTGACTACTCTTTTTCTTACCTTTAGAAAAACAAGGTTATACACACATATCTTAATATGATCAAATACAATCGGCAATATAGGTATGCTCTTGTAAGGTATTTTAAATGTCAAACCTGAAGGTTTAGATAATGTGCAGTTGTTTTTGCAGAAATATCAGTAATATTGACATGCACAGTTCTGATATTGTATTTTATGGACTCAGATAATACAATGTATTTTTGTTGAGAAACTGAAAAGTAATGAAACTGTAATTAATAGAATGTAGATGAATAGAAATATAAGTTTTCTTCCTAATGTAATTACTGTTATAGAGTTATTGAAAATCATGCATAATGCATTGCAGTGTTCTGTTGTATAATGGTAGTCTTCTGATGTTTTGCTACATACTGTTCAGACTTTATACTAAATATTATACAGGGTGCAACAGGAGGAATGGACAATATTGAGGTATATGACAGGAATAATCACTCAAAGAAAAAAAAATTCTAGTAAAGATGGGCTTTAAAATGCATACCTTAAGGGCTATGAGCACGGAGATGTATTTGAAATTAGCAAAGATGAAAAAGTCCTCGTACCTCTCAAGGTAGTAGGCACTTCAGAGCCCATGTTACTGGAATTTTTTTTCTTGTTTTGGACTGTACTATCACCTCTCAAAATATGGAGAGCAAAGAAGTTGCAGTAGAAGAGATTTGTTCATAGTATCGAAGATGAAAAAGTGCTCTATCTCTTGAGGTATGCATTTTAGAGCCCAGGTTTAATAGACTTGTTTGCTTTCAGTGATTGTTCCTGCTGTAACCCTGAACATTGAGCATTCCTCCTGTGACATCCTTCAGGTGTTACTGTATTTTTGTACACGCGAAACTGTTTTCATATAAGTGATATTTAAAGAATTTAGTTATTAAATTTGTCTTCCTTTTTTCTGCCCTTAGAAAACTGCTTCTGGCCGATTATACATGGATGATGGAGAGACCTTTGAATACAAGAAAGGAGCATATTTGTATTTATCTCTTGAATTTGCTGGAAATAAACTTACATCAAGGTAACTGAAAAAAGATAGAGAAAATTCTTAATTCAATATTTGTATAAAACCATTGACAGAAGCTGAGAAATAGGATTGTGTAATATATTTATTTAGGGTAAACTTAGCTAATTTTGCAGTATTAAGGTTTTTTTGCCTCTAGTATTTAAAAGAAATATTAAAAATGGAATTTTTGTGTCAAATGATAAGTAAAAGTAGTATAATTCGTTGATATAAATGTTAAAGATTGAGAGTTAAATTTCAGATACAAAAAGCTTTCTTAAAATAGTGCTGATTTACTGTATTAATAAGAACTCGGGCAATTTTTCAACACTCGGGAAATTTCGCAGTAGCAGTTACAATTCTAAGAAAATACTTTGGTGTCATCAGAACATGATTTAATGTAACCAGAGCCATGCAGGGTAGCCGTGCAGTCTAAGGCACCATGCCTCGGTTCACACGGCCCCTCCGCCTCACCCCGCCCCCCTCCGCCTCCCCCTCCCCCCATCGGAGGTTAGAGTCCTCCCTTGTGTGTGTGTGTGTGTGTGCGTGTGTGTGTGTGTGTGTGTGTGTGTTGTCCTTGGTGTAAGTTAGATTAAGCAGTGTGTATGCCTAGGGACAGATGACGTTAGCAGTGTTGTCCCATAGTAATTTACTTTACTATGTTTGCTATTACTACAGCAGTATAAGTAATGTAATCAAAGGTAATATAATCATTTAATTACATACTTTAACATAAAGATGAATAATAAAATAAACAAAATTATTTACTGCAGGCATACAAAATCTTAAAATTGGAAATGTAATTGAAGCTAGTTCTCAAAATCGAAAATGTGATTCAAGTTAATCGGAATCAGCATCACTGCATAAACAGCCTGTGAACTGAGCATAGTACACCTTCAGTCTTCGGCAAGACAGATGAAACCAGTACTCACACTTCAAACAACAAATCTACTCTTGGCCATCATTATATCATCTTCGTAATTTCCACCACATGATGAACAAATGTTGTCATACTTCCCTGCATTTCTTATTAATCTTCTCTGTACAGGCATACATCATCTTGTTGAAGGAACTACTTGTGTGTGTGTGCATGCTTGCTATTTTCCAATTCTAGCTTTTAAAGTACTCATTTTCCTTGTTGCCTCTCTGCTGGAACATTCCCCTTTGATTTGGAATTTATTCTTTCTACTTCCCTTTCTTCAGGGGTCTTTAGGCCTCATGCAACCAACATGCCTTCATCAGCAATAACTCTGGTTGAAGTAGCTGCATGTCTCCTCTTTCTCCATGATTTTATGGATTTTGGAAGAGGCATGTTAATTTCTTCCCAGATATTTTCAGTTTGATCTGTTGACACTTTTATCTCAGATGGCACATTATGAACAGCTTCTTTTTGCTGTGCTGGTACACATCCATCTACTGTTCTTTCAGGTAGCTCTACTTGCTGCGAATTGAAGGTCACATGAACTTGGGAAACCTTCAAAGTGACATCTAGAATGGCATCTCTATTTATGGGAAAAATTCCAGTTTTAGAAAAACCACTCTTGTTGGTGGCTGGAGATATAGTTTCATCCATGGACTTCTTGAACAGATGGTAAAAATCCATCCTTGTAGGCTCGTAACCACAGTTTTCATAAAGTATCTCACATTCCTTTCTAAGCCATTTTTAGAGGGCCAAACATGGACACATCACATGGCTGCAAGATCTGAGTGGTGTGATGGAAAGATAACAAAAATAATGCCATTATCATGTCTGAATTGTAGAACTTCTGGAGAGACATGGCTAGAATGAGTGTCCATCAATAGCAGAACAGGACAAGCGAGAGGAATGTGATTAATGAAGTGCTTCAAGGACTCCAAGAACATTTCCGAATTTATTCAGCCATTTTTTGACTGCTAACTGGCTCAATGGAGGAGCATTTTCCTTCAAGCTATCGGTGACACAAACCCCCTTGAAAATAAACAGGGGAGGCACTGTTTGCCCCATAGCATTGGCAGCAATCATAACTGTTGGTCTCCCCCTTTTCAGCAGTTGTCTTGCTGGTTGACACATTTCCCTTCTTTCAATGAAACAATTTTATTGGCTTATTCACCATTGAAAATCCTGTTTTGCTAGATTTCAAATTAGATTTGGCTTTGTCCCGAGCCCTGTTTCCTCATACACAGTACGTAGCATATCATAAAAATCATTCAAATTAGAACGATTCAAAGTTGCGGCCCTATGATATGACAGATTTTCTGGATGACGTAAACTTAAGCCATATCGTTTCTTAAATGAATTCCACCAGTCCCATCCTGCCTTGTCTCTTTCTTCCCCAAATGGGTTCCCCTGAGGTATCTCTGATGCTAATTTGCGAGCCTAACAACGCGTATCACTCGCCGACAGTCCGAAACCCAGTTCTTGCATTTCAGTTGCATACTTAACCGATTCAGTTTCCTCTTCCTTTTGTTAAAAAGAAGGGGCGCCCCTTTTTCATGAGAGCACAGTCCACAGGATTGGCATAAACTCTGTCTATCCTTTAGGGTGTTGTAAGGCATGCCAAAATCTTTACTGTATCTATAAATTGACCAGCCATCCTTTAACACCCTTTGTACAGCTTCTTCCAAATCCTTTCTGCTGTACTGTTCTCCATATTTGCCTCTAGGTTTAGACATCTGTAATAAATTAAACCAATAAATACCTTAAGACTTCCTTTACGAATGTCAGTATTGCATTCAGATCATGAAAGCACTTTAATTCAGCATAACAACATGTAAAATACGTTATTTTATTTGATTCGCGTGCTTCTCGAACTGCTTTATGCACTCGCCAGCAGCACCAAATCTTTGAGAACTTCAGTACTGGAAAAAGTGAATTACAAGCAAACTATTGGTGTCAAAATGGTGAACAAGACCTCAAAGTAAATAGAGGACTGTGAAGAAACCATCAATAAAAGTCTTATACTTACATTTCAGATTATATCAGCAGTATCGATAAAAAACCAGAAAGCTGTCACCGAACACATGCTACACTGAAAATATTCTCAACCACACTGGAAAAAATTTTGTCACAGCAACAAGGATGCTCTCCGGTAGCTGTTTTCTCAATCACACGCTGCTGTCAGGTGCTGCCACCTGTGGTGCAGTGTTCGTATTTAAAATCAGCTCATACAATTTCGCAGTGAAAGGATATGTTTGGTACTGCGAAATTAGCTGTACTACAAAATTAGCTGAGTTTGCCCTATTTTTCAGACCAGTGCTTATATTTCATAATTTTATGACAAATATCTATGTGCCACTTCTGAGTTTGTGCCAAATAAAATTGTTTTGGTTCTTGCTGGAAAACTGTATCACCCAATCATATGATGTGCCACAAACTTTGTAGATGAAGCAAAGCTACATATGTCTCTAGTTCATTTCTTAGTAAAACTTTTACTTTTGTGTAAAAAATTAAATACTGCTTTTTGGGATTTGCATATGTTCTCCACTATGCAGTCCTTCTCATTTTGAATCTGAGGAAACTTTTTCATAAAAAAAAGAAAAAAAGAAAGAGAAAAAGAAACAGAAACAATTGATTTTTCCACATCTTATAGTTTGACATCACAGAATGATAATGAATTGGTTTTCTTTTTCTTATTGCCCATTGTTGTTGTGATAATTTGCCGGTAAGTAAATCACCGTGCATATTTTGGAAAGGTTGCTGTGAAGAATGTAGTTGAGTAGTTTGACTTTGGTGGATTGTAGGTCTCAGATTGCCTCATATAGCTGTCATATCAAAATTGTTTCTAATGTTGGAACGAGAACAATATCTATTTACATTCTCAAAAATATGTGTGAGATGTATTGGAGGTTGCTTGCCACAAGATTGGCAGTCACGTGCCTCTCACTTTGTTATTGCCACCTGCTATGCAGAGTACGGTGCTGCCTCGTGTTTCTCTTTTTCATATGCTGCCAGTACAAGCTGAAGCTGCAAACGAAAATCTTGCTGAAGTGAAAAGACACCGGGAGCCATCAGCTTTTGATGCTGACTGGATGCTCTCTCTCTCTCTCTCTCTCTCTCTCTCTCTCTCTCTCTCTCTTAAGCGTCCTGATTTCATTAAACTTTGTGACAGGCATAAAATAAATCTGGAAGTTAACTAAATTCCTGTCACTTATGAATACTGCTCATGCAGCTGGACAAAGCGGAGAAGTAAACAGGATTTTTATTATCGTCATGGGCCTCTCCCATTATTTCAAATACATTTTCTGCCATTGTGCAGAGTTCATCACCCACTGCTGCACCATCAGTGGTGACTGATTGCACTTAAAGTCCAGCAACATTTTTTCTGAATACTCCTCAAATTGAATCACATACTACCTTATGATACTGAACTGTTGAGAAGTGCTGCCTGCAGTTGATTAATCTGTAACCATTATTTATGTATGTACCACCATGAATAAAGTACCATACTATGTGGTCTCATAAAAAATAAACTTTTCTTGGTTGCATTTTTAATGTCATTCACACACTTTCATCAGCTTACCTTATTGTATTTAATAGTTCCTCAACAAGAGAAATAAAATGTCAAAAATTTATGTTCTGTTTTGTCAGAGTAGCCGATAGTAGACTCATTCTGTAGAATACATGGAATTTATGTTCGTGTTGGAAGATCTCATGGGATACCACAGCCAAACTATGGTTGATATTTGTAGCATTGTATGGGTACACCAAGTACTTCCTTTTGTTTTTCAGGCTATTGAGCATTAAATCATAAGCCACAATAATGTTCTCTTCAGAATAGCTCATGATTGCAACAAACAGAAACTTGATTCCTGCTGTATCGTCGTATGGGGAGCCCACCACGTATCGGATCATCCCAGTGGGAACATAGTGTCAACTGATAAGCATAATGGCGAGTGATCATTATTGCAACATGCCATTCAATCTTCATTGCAGTGTGTTGTATCGCATATCATATTGTCTCAGTGTGAACCATGGCTGAAAGAAAACTTGGTCTGTGGTATGAATGAATAAAGATACCCATTTCTAATATCCATTCAAAAAAAGTGTCAGAAGGCTTTTTTTACCTTACAACGGAATTTTCATACAAGTAGAAGAGCACAGTTATGTACTCCTTAATTCCAATAAAAAATTCAATCATTTGAAATCTGATAGTGCTCTCTGTTAAGTTGCTGGTGGAACCCAAAATACATTCTCACTGTTCAACTTTTTAGGTACTTTCTGTTACCAAATTTTCTATTCTCAAACTTTCTCTTTGTAGCAGAGAATATACAACAGTGAACCCCTGCAACATATTAAAGCTGCCTGCTTGACTGAGGTCTGAGTCAGCTTTCTATCTGCTCTTCCAAATGAACCATCTGAATGCAACCAACAAAAAGGAATAATCCTTGTTTGAACAATACTCCAGCACACATATCTAACTTGAAGCTTCTTCCAGTACTCCTTGTATAAAATTCACCCCAGAAAAATAAATCCACTCTATCTGGATAGTATGTTAGTGTATTTATTGATTAAATGCAAAAATTGCCTCTTTTTTAAGCAAACATTTGTCATTGTCCTGTGACAATTGCTTTTTTCAAGCATTACATGTTGCTAAAGTCCTCAATGTATAATCCAGTTGAAGAAATAATAAAAAGCAAATAATGTCCTTTGCATATGCTTCTAGTGGTAGGAGTATTGTCAATGTTTGCCATATATAGCCAGTCATCAAAAGTAGAGAGAAGTGATCTAAGGTATGGCCACCAAGTTTACTGATTGATACTTATGTTCAAATGCTTTGAATCTTAATTGAAACAGCATTATAATTTAAAATAAATTTTATAGTTAATATCAGCAGCCAAGTGTTAATTTCTGATGATAACAAAATGTATAGTGTAATGGTATGATGAAAAATATAAAATTTAATAGTTGACATCATAAGGGTTACCTGTAATTTAAATAATATACATAATTGGAAAGCGGATCGTAGTGTGTTTTTATTTGCAAATACTAACCTGTCCTGTGTCTCCAAAAAGAAGTAAATCAGTGTTTTCTGCACACTTGGAGACCAATAATTATTTTCTTTTTGCTACATTATTGCAATGAATGATTTAATTAATTTGAAGAAGAAATGTTAATTTTTGCTAATAATAGTAGTAAAGGGAAACATTTTTTGCCAAGTAAACTAACTTTTTGCTTTTTTATTCCATTCTTTACAGGAAAATCAGGAAAGAAGGAAGTTTTTCAACCAAATCTTGGCTAGAAAGGGTGGTAATCATGGGTATTGAATCAGGAATTAAGAGTGCAGTTGTTGAAAGTAAAGGTAAGCTATAATCTCTCTACCCCTCATAGTCTTCGCTATGGTTCCAATTATTTACTGTTCATTTTTTTATTTTATTTTTTATTGCAGGTACTGGAAAAATAACTGTAAATACTATATATGACAACAACAGCAATGTGTTAGTAGTGCGAAAACCAAGTATAAATATGGCTGAAGAATGGAGTATATTGTTGCAGTGATTTTTGTAGCTCTCGTTGTTTTTGTATGGCCAAAAATGGCTGACTGTCTTTAGGGAACATGGGTTGTCAGTGTAAGAGTTAAAAGTGGTAGAACAGTGTTTTTAAGAGATTTATTGTCAATACTGGATTACTTTTTTACTTAAAGTAAAGTTTTGATGTGAGGGGTGCCTGTATATTTTGTATTTATTTTAGGAATATTTGTTTATGAAGTACAGATATTTTTTTTATTTGTTTGCATGTGTTTAATGTGCATCCTGAATTTTGAATACAGTTCCTTATTGATCCTGTATCTATAATCACATTCCATTGTGAACAAAACATTTCAGTTGAATTATATTGTAAGTATTTTGCAGCTGTATACATCTCTAAGAATAAAAAATACACACACATAAAAGAATCAGTTATGGAACATTTTGCATCTGTTCATTTGTTGAGAAGATACATCACCTCTATAGAGTTTCAAAATCGCATTACAGATTTCATCAATCAACCGTGTTGAGAAAGTATGTCAATTGCAGTAGTTTTGTTTTACCATATTTTTTAAAGTATGAGCTATTCTAAACTTGTCAAATGTATATGGGGGATAATATCTTTTTTTGGTTTCTTGTGTTCTGAGTGACTGCATGTGCATGTGTATTGTAAGATTGAAATGTTTAAATTATTATTTTTCCAGCTGTAGTTCGGACTTTTTCACTAGCATGTGTAATTCTTTAGGGTCATATGTAAGATAATTACAGGAGGTTACTCTGCTTGTAGCATATTTTAAGAGTCAGTCTTATTTTTCAGCAATGTTGACCTTGTGCAGAAATGTTTGGTGTATTCCTGAACGGGGTGGTATAGTAGGCTGGAAGGTATACTCTTCTGATTCCTTCGAAGCACTGTAATCCATTCTAAGTGTAAAACAGGAAATCTGTTTATGGCAAAAAAATTAAGGGAAAATTGCTGAAAATGGTGAGAGCTGTGGAGCGTGTTTGATATGATTCTTATGTAACAATACGGGAGATGGAAAGTTGCTACTCACCATATAGCACAGGTGCTGGGTCGCGATAGGCACCATAAAAAGATTCACACAATCATAGCTTTCTGCAGTTCAGAGAGCAATACTGGCCCTACAACTTATCTTAGAAAATAGATTAAGGAAAGGCAAACCTACATTTCTAGCATTTGTAGACCTAGAGAAAACTTATGACAATGTTGACTGGAATACTCTCTTTCAAATTGTGAAGGTGGCAGTGGTAAAATACAGGGAGCGAAAGGCTATTTTCAATTTGTACAAAAACCAGATGGCAGTTATAAGAGTCAAAGGGCATGAAAGGGAAGCAGTGGTTGGGAAGGGAGTGAGACAGGGGTGTGTAGTTTCAGCTCTCTGAAACCGCAGATGTGTGTGCAAGTTGCACTTGCGTGAGTGTGTGTGTGTGTGTGTGTGTGTGTGTGTGTGTGTGTGTGTGTGCGCATCTCCGGGCTGGGACTACTCAGGAGGACGTTGTTATCAGGAGAAAGAAAACTAGCGTTCTACGGGTCGGAGCGTGGAATGTCAGATCCCTTAATCGGGCAGGTAGGTTAGAAAATTTAAAAAGGGAAATGTATAGGTTAAAGTTAGATATAGTGGGAATTAGCGAAGTTTGGTGGCAGGAGGAACAAGACTTCAGTTCAGGTGAATACAGGGTTATAAATACAAAATCAAATAGGGGTAATGCAGGAGTAGGTTTAATAATGAATTAAAAAGATAGGAGTGCGGGTAAGCTACTACAAACAGCATAGTGAATACATTATTGTGGCCAAGATAGACACGAAGCCTATGCCTACAACAATAGTACAAGTTTATATGCCAACTAGCTCAGCAGATGACAAGGAGACTGATGAAATGTATGATGAGATAAAAGAAATTATTCAGATAGTGAAGGGAGACAAAAATTTAATAGTCATGGGTGACTGGAATTCGATAGTAGGAACAGGAAGAGAAGGAGACGTAGAAGGTGAATATGGAATGGGGGTAAGAAATGAAAGAGGAAGCCGTCTCGTAGAATTTTGCGTGGAGCATAACTTAATCATAGCTAACGCTTGGTTCAAGAATCATGAAAGAAGGTTGTATACATGGAAGAGGCCTCGAGATACTCAAAGGTACTTAAGGTAAGGTTATATAGTGGTCAGACAGATTTAGGAACCAGGTTTTAAATTGTAAGACATTTCCAGGGGCAGATGTGGATAGGAAAGGACATGTACAATCCATATGTTTGCAACGGAACAAATATAAGAATTCGGCCCACTCACAAAAATCTAGTCACAAGGCCCATGTCATTAATGCAGTATATTCAAAGTCGGCAACAGGCATTAACGAAACAAGCAAGCATGCAGTTTCTTCAGTGATGCGCCAGTCCAACAAACTTTTTGTTCATTTGCTTCTGCCTGCCTGTGTGGCCGAGCGGTTCTAGGCACTTCAGTCTGGGACCGCATGACTGCTACAGTCGCAGGTTCGAATCCTGCCTTGGGCATGGATGTGTGTGATGTCCTTAGGTTGGTTAGGTTATAGTAGTTCAAAGTTCTAGGGGACTGATGACCTCAGATGCTAAGTCTCCTAGTGCTCAGAGCCATTTGAACCATTTGCTTCTTCGTGAGAAACATGTGAAATTTCAGCTGGATACAGGTGCCTCTCTCACATTGTTAAATCATCACACATACAAACTGTTAGGCTCCCCACACCTGTCTAAAACTAGCATGCACCTGAGGGCTTATAATGGACAAGACATTCCCGTTCTCGGAAAATGTACATTGCCTGCCATGTATTGCTCACATACGTGAACTGTGACTTACCTGGTGCTACAGTCACTCAAGTGTGAGAACATTTTTGGTCTTGATTCTTTTGATTTGTTTGGCTTTAACATTCAGGACAATGTATTGTCAGAGTCTGCATTCTATACAAAAGACAGTGTAGCTAACTTACTAAAAGAATTCCCAGAACTCTTTTCTGAAAATTTAGGCAAGGCTAACAATTTTCTGGCACACAGATGAGGCGCTGGATGCTACCTTTCAAAAATTGATTTGTGTGGCGCGTATCTTCAAATACCACTTGATAAAGAGTCTCAAATGTGTGTGTGTAGCAAATACTCATTTGGGTTTGTTTAAATACTTGCGCTTGCCTTTTGGTTTCCGCACCTGCTATTTTCCAATGTTTTTTGGAACAGCTGACTGTATAAGTGCCAAACTGTTCAAAAAGAAAATTGTAAATGAAGAAATTATCGAAATGGTGTGGAAATGGTTGGTAAGTGCGCGGGCAAGAAACTTAACATCATCTCGACTATGCTGCGGAGTGAGGCTCTAAAAGTCGCTACAGAGCTTGGAACTACGGAGTTTAAGGCATCTGCAGGATGGCTTGGAAGTTTCAAAGCTAGGCACAGCATTGTGTGGAATGAAGTGTGTTGGGAAGCTAAGGATGTGCAGGGAAGTGTAGTAACAGAACGGAAGACAATGCTGTCCAACTTAATTGTGAATGGCCTGAAAGACGTGTTCAGTGCCAATGAAACAGGACTGTGTTATTGTGCGCTGCCTTCAAAATCACTAGCAGTTCAAGGTGAAAAGCGTACCGGCAGAAAAATGTCCAAGGAAAGACTCGCTGTACTGCTGTGTGGCTATGTGTTAGGTGAAATGGAGAAGCCACTGGTGACTGGAGAGGCAGCAAAACCTCTTTGTTTCAAAACAAACATCAGTAAGCTTCCAGTCACATGGCGAAGCAATAAAAAGGCATGGATGGTGAGTGGTCTTATGAAAGAATAGCTGGGCTCTTTCATTGCCAAAATGAAAAAAGGAAATCACCAAGTTCTCCTTTTCCCAGACGATGCAACCTGCCACCCGAAAGTAATGTTATCAAACGTGAAATTGGCTTGGTTCCCTCCAGGTTCAACCAGCCCCACACAACCCATGGACCAGGGGGTTATTTACACATTCAAGTGTCATTATAGGCAGTTACTAATGCAATCTCTCTTTCTTAGTGTTGAAGAAGCCAAAAGTGCATTTGCTCTTGAACGGTCAGTTTCTGTCCTGGATGCAGTATATTGGATTGGCTTGGTAGTAAAGGAAATAAAACCCGAAACTGTCACCAAGTTCTTCAACAACGCAGGGTTTTGGGGTCAAGAACAAGGCACTTCTGTGGCCATCAAAGTTCAAGAAAATGCAGCAACAATTGCAGAATTAATGAAAATGCGAAACATTTCATGTAGTGCAGATGATTTCATTCAATGTTATGACTTTGTCAACTCGCTCCACTTTCTCTTAAGCAACAGATTTAATAGAAATCTGCAACACAGAGGATGTTGATGAAGAAACAAAGGAAGAAGAAGAACAAAATGATGTCCCTAGAAAAATTAATACGCCTGAAGAAGCCATTGAATACATAAATGATATTATGCAATTTGCAGCACACACAAATTCTCCCAACTTGTTGGAACTATTGTATGGTCCAAAAAATTGCGTAGAAAAAAAAAAACAGTTTTGAACAGGAAATAAAACAAGTTTCCCTCACTGATATGTGGCGAAAAAAGTGAAATCTAAAGAAAATAAACTTGGGAGTAATATGTATATCAATACAATAATAAAGGGATTTAAAGTTCGAGTAAAAATATAGAAATACCATGTTACTTATCAATAGTCCAATGTTCTGTTGTTCAATATACAGTAAATGAACATCTACTGTGCTGGAGTGAAGGTACGTAAACACAGTATATGCATAATTTAAAATTTTTAAAGTACTTTAGTGCGTGATACCTGACAAATTTTATGTAGCCCAGTGAGTTTTGTGTAATCTGGAAACTTATCCAATTTGGAAAATTATTTTAGTCCCAGGCGATTCCATTTTAAGAAAGTTTTACAGTATCTCTATTTCCAACCACTAGCTCAATACATAGTATCAATACTAGGAATAAGAACAATCTACAGAAGACCTAAAATCACTTACATTGGTCCTAAAAGGGGTCCAATACTCAGGAACACACATTTTCAATAAATTGCCAGCAACCATTAAAAACTTGGTTTCAGATAAAGCACAGTTTAAACAGTTTGAATGACTTTCTGAATAGCAACTACTCCTACTCTATAGATGAATATCTTAACAGAGCCTATTAAGTAAGCTTAAGTAAAAATTTCTGTTGGATTTCCATTTTGACAGCACTTGGTTCAAATGGCTCTGAGCACTATGGGACTTAACTGCTGAGGTCATTAGTCCCCTAGAACTTAGAACTAGTTAAACCTAACTAACCTAAGGACATCACAAACATCCATGCCCGAGGCAGGATTCGAACCTGCGACCGTAGCGGTCTTGCGGTTCCAGACTGCAGCGCCTTTAACCGCACGGCCACTTCGGCCGGCGACAGCACTTGGTCAAAACAGTCAAGATTAGGTATTTTGTGTATGATAAATTTATTAATAGTGAATAACAATGTTTCATTCTGACAGTGTGTTAATTCTGTAAATATTAGCTGTTTCAGTTTACCCCATTGTATACACCAGTTTTGACAATCTTGTGAGAAATGATCAAGATAGTATGTATTATATTCAAATGTTTTATGTTATACTTTCTGAAATGTTCCACACCCATGAGAATCATCTCATTTTTTGGGTCTATGGAACGAAAACTGAATCTAATCTAATATATTTTAAAAGATGGCCATTTGGCCAAAAGCTTACCTGCTTAGCAGTCTTTTGTACCTGTCTGCGACTCAGCATCTCCTATATTTTGAGTAGCAATCTATCCTTTTCATAATAGTGTCATTTTTCCATCCCAAATTTTCCATTGTTTAAACTATACAGTAGGAAATTCTGTGGTAAGATTTTTTGCTACATCTACCACTTATTCCAAATATGGTGGTTAGTGCATGTGGCAGCCATAGGTGTTGTAGCTACTGCTGGTTGCCCAGAACTTGGTAAATCTTAATGTTTCACAAGGCGTTTGTGGTGGTAAATACCACTACAGACAAGTTGTGTGTCCTTATGTCTTTTTACTAATGAATGATACACTACCTTATAGTTTTCATATGTACTTTAAGTAAAAACACAGATATTGTGGAGGGTTCTTGTTTTAATTGCTTGTGCCAAGAGATTTCTCTTGAAAATGGAATAGCGATCGCAACAACTTCATGAGAGGAAATACCTGCTCGGGTGTGAATATATGAGTTCCGGAGATTGGTGACCTACTTTGAAGAGGTGCGCAAGTTCTGATAAGATATAAATAAATAATTTCAACACTGGTTCTTCATTGATTTAGAGAGACAAATGAACTCCTCTTTAGGTGTCATTTCTAACTGGAAATACTGTGTTGGGACGTTGTAACTTACAGAAGGTATCAAAGTAATCCATTCAGTGATGTATGTGTTTATTGGCAATATGCAGTTGTTAACAGGAATGGATGTCTGATGTTCTTTACAGAGGATAGAATTGTGGACAAAGGTACCTCACCTGCTGAAACACTGCACAGATGAAAGTGTGTTGAGTGATCATGACGATGGTCATTGAAGAGGTTTGTGACAAAAAATAAGAGGATCACGATTGCAAAAGTCAATGCAGAACTCAGTGTCGCACTTGTGAATCCTGTCTGCACCAAAACAACACAAGAGCTTCAGAAGCTGGTAATTGCAGGACAAGCTGTAATTCCAAAACCCCTAATCAGTGATACAAATGCCCTTAACAGGAAAATATGTTGTCATAACCACAACCTGGACTACCGAGCAATGGAAAAATTTCTTTTGGGCAGATGAGTCTTGTTTCACGCATTTTCAAATTCTGAATGAGTTTACAACCAAAGAGTGAAATGTGCTGGAGGTTTAGTGATGACTTGGGCAGCCATATCATAGTATTCCGTGGTTACTCCAACAGGTCACATTACTGACAAGGATTGTGAGACCATTTTGACTGATCAGATCCATCCCATGGTACATCATTCCACAATAGTGACCTTGTGTTCCAAGACAACACATCATCTATTCACACAGCTTGCATCGTCCAGGACTGGTTTTGTGAGCACAATGATAAATTTTTACATCTCCCTTGGCCACAAAAGTCACTAGATTTCAATATTATTGAGACTTTGTGGTCTCTCTTTGGAGAGAAGGGTGCATGCTCGCTATCCACCATCATTATTATGTGAACTTCCCACTGTTTTGCAAGAAGATTGGTGTAAGATTCCGCTCAAAACCATACGGGACCGGTATTCAGCCATTCCCGAGACTAATGGAAGCTGTTTTGAAAGCCAATGGATTTCCTGCACCGTATAAGACAAAGTAATTTTTTTCCTCCCATATTTCTGTAACCCATCCCCCTTTCCTGTACAAACAGGGTATCCATACCGGTAATTAAAGTTATAGTTCCCAAAGCTGAAGAAAGAGAAGCACTGCTCAGAATGACATCAAATTTGAACAGTGTATTACTGATGCAGGGGGAAACGTCATGAAACAACAAAAATTTAATTGAAATCTTACCAATAGATGGCACAGTAATCATCAGAATATGCACACCAACAGATGCGCAGCACATGGCTATTCTTCAATTTGCATCTGAGACAGTCAACACGACTGTCTCCATGAAGGATCACGCACTGCTGGTGAAACTGTTTTACGAGAATAGTGACTGTGCACCAGTAATCCTGCAGAAGTTCTGCACACTCAAGGGTATGGATGAAGGAATTGGTCCAAAGTCTGCTAAGAGTGTGGAAAAAATAACAGAATTCAAAAAAGGCAGGTGCTTTTGAAGTGAAGTGTGGCAGAGGGAGGAGATTAGTTGATCTACATTTGTCAAAGATGTGGACACAGCATTGCAGGAGGGATCAAGCAGTGGGGAGCAACTTGTTCAGGAACTGCTTCTTGTTGACGTGACATCTAGATTCCATTCAAGCCTGCTTTTTTTTTTGTCATCATCCTCATTCTCAAGACTGATCTGATGATGTAATGGCCCATGCTAGTCTGTCATGCATAAATATCAACAGCTCTACTTATTTACTGCAACCACAATCCATTGGAACCGGTGTACCAATCAAGCCTTGGCATCCGTATGCAATTGTGCCACAAAGATTTCTCCCTGACTCGATTCAGTACTTCTTTACTGGAATCCCAACTTGCTCTCTCACCTTTAGCCTTCATCTGTAACCTCACATTTCAAATCTTCTTTTATTGTCTGTACCATTTATCGTTGTTTCACTTCAATATGATGCTACACGTAAGACAAATACTTTCAGAAAATATTTAACTTGACCAATTTGGATACATTGAAGAATGAGATTGTGTATTAATTGATTATAATTAGGTGACTCTGACTACTCACCTATGAAGTATTTAACTAGTTTTGAGCCATTTGAGGCTAATATTCAGATAAGGCATGCGAAATATATGTACTGATATTGGTAGTGTAATATTGAAAACTGGAATTCAGTTGTGTGACAAGAAGAAAGAAACACTTTAATGTATAGCCTTATGTTTTAATTAAAACTCTAAGAAAACATCCCATTTGTAGTTAAACCCAGCAGATTATATCATTATAATTTGCTATAACATGATCCTACTTGGGAAAGGAGATCCATAGTTTTAATTTGGAACCCAATGGTTAATCTGCACATCATTGAGAGTGATTGCTATGTTAAAATGCAGACTGAATAATCTGTAGTGCGACCGCTTTGACTCCTGCAACCTTTTGGTTTCCAAGAATGTGCTTTACTTAGTCCACCAGTCCTGACTTGATGTTAATGTGACAGTATTTTCAGACTGCGACCATATTAACTTCCACATAACTACCAGTTGGTTCCAGGTGAGTCTTTTAAATTATTTCGTGAAGGGCAATGTGTGTGCCTGTGACGAAAGAAGGGGCAGAGCAAAATATAAATGTAATTAATGCAATTTCTAAATACACATCAACATAAAACTAACTTGTCACAGGCACGGTTTCTTTGATTTTTTTGTGAAGTCATTGACTGCAACTTTAACTGTAAGTTTTCATTATTTATTTATTTCACTGTCGCAATTGCAAGTGTGGAGTCATTTTCAAGTGGAAGATGAAAATTGAAACCAATAAAATGTGTGGATAGCAAAATGAAAGGCATCATATTATAACATTAAATGAAGACAATTTAAAGAGTGTTACTTAAAAAGTTAGTACATATCAGACATGTCTAAATAACATATCATCAGAATATTACAAAATGTATGTGGACCTATATACCAGGCATTTCATCATAAGATCTGAATGACAATTTAAAACTGGATTACAGCTAACATTACACATGGCATCTACGTTTCAATGTGCTGTGCTGTGCTGTGCTGTGATAATGCTGGCCAGCACAGTAGTGTTGTACACAGAAACTGTGCCCATCAAAATTCGTTTGCAATGCTTCAGAGATTATTTTTCGAGTCACAACCACAGTATGAGCTAAGCTATATATTCTTTACAGTACCAGTGCACTATAAAGGAAGATTGTTCATTCTGCCTGGCATTCGACATAGTCTTATAAATTCACAATTGTGCATGGAATTGAAATTTGCCAAATATTTTGTATTTCCATTAGGCATTGGGTGAGTGGTATGGAATTGCATAGCTATGTAGATATAATTTTATATGAGGCACTGCAGTTTCTTGTTATTTACATGTTCACAGCACTCAAGCATGTATATGAATACAGCACATTTATGCACTAGGATTGCTGGAAATAAAGACATGTTGGCAAATGTTCATATTGTTTGATCCCTCCCGCCTTCCTTCCTCCCCTCCCTCCCTCCCTTTTACACTCCCCCTTTCCCTCTTCTTAAGTAAGATGTTATATATGTTTTTTAGCTGTGTTGATTGCTACTTATGCTGCATATTTATAATATGTGTTAATATTGGCATTGATTGTCGAAGTGACTGTACATCACCATGCATTTTGTTGTTTTTGCCGGATGTGTTGTCCTCATTCATTTATGTTACCCACAGCAGAATAGCTCAGGATTTTATATCATGATATATATGCTTACTGTTTCAGAACCATGATTCGTTTATTTCTAAAAGTTATTTATTTATTTATTTTTAATTAGGAATCATTTAATGGTTTGGATTTATGTGAGATACTGTGGATACTGTTCCTCTTCCTCAATATGGCACTGACACTCCAAAGATTATGTATCTTATATTGTGGTTGTTACATGAATAATAATCCATGAGGTACAAACAAACATCAGTGTTTTATGATGTTTGGCCATTGTTAAGCTTGCCACAGTGCAGTGTTGGCCAGCCAGCATAATCACAGCACAGTATATTGAAGAGTGAGTAATATTTTTAATTCACACTCGGGTATTATGATAAGATCACTGGTATGTACACTGATCAGCCAGAACATTATGACCTCTTTCCTATTATCGATATAAACCCACCCAGGCAATAGCAGCGTTACATGGTGAGGAATGACTGCTAGTTGGGCACATGTACAGTGCATGTAGTATCATTGAGCATGCTCTCCATCTGTAGAATGGGCAAGGTGTGCGACCTATCTGGAAACTGCACCATGTGTCGGTTGTTTGAGGAGTGCTGTGGTGAGTGTCGTCAATATGTGGCAAGGTGAAACCACATTAAAATATTTTGGGGTTGGCCAGCCACTCACTACTACAGAAGTTGGACGTCATAGGCTGGGCCTAGTGGTAAAACAGGACAGGCGGAACTGTGGTGGAACTAACATCAGACTTTAATGGTGGGCTGAGAGTACAAGTGTGAATGCACACACAGTGCATCGAACACTAACCATTTACAATCTGTGATTGTTTCACTTGGACGAGAGGACCTAGTCCTTTCCGCATAAACACAGACTACACACCATTGTGAAGCCACCACCAGCTTGCACAATGCCTTAACAACTTGGGTCCTAGCTTCATGGAGTCTGTGCCACACTGAAACCCGTGTCAGCTCTTACCAACTGAAATAAGGACTCATCTTACCAGGACACAGTTTTCTAGTCATCTAGGGTCTGATCGATATAGTCATGAGACCAGGAGAGGCACTGCAGGCTATGTTGTGCTGTTAGCAAAGGCACTCTCATTGGTCGTCTGCTGCCATAGTCCTTTAACACTAAATTTCACCACACTGTCCTAATGGATATGTTCCTTGTATGTCCCACATTGATTTCTGTGGTTATTTCTCACAGTGTTGCTTATCTGTCAGCACTGACAACTCTACGCAAATGCCATGGCTCGTTAAATGAAGGCCATCGGCCACTGTGTTGCCCACGGTGAGAGGTAATGCCTGAAATCTGTAGGCTCTTGACACTGTGGATCTCAGAATATTTAACTTCCTAATATATTTGCAGACTGGAATGTCCTGTGTGTCTAGCTTCAACTACCATTCCATGTTCAGGTCTGTTAATCCCTGTCATGCAGCCATAATCATGTCGGAAACCTTTTCTTGTGAATTACCTGAGTACAAATGATAGCTCCACAAACACGCTGCCCTTCTTTACTTTATGTTTGCGATTCCGCTGCTATCTGTATAAGTGCATATAGCTGTCTCATGACTTTTGTCAACTCAGTGTGTTTACAGCTGTGATCCCCAACCAAGGAAAAATATTTATCAACTGTTCGAAGTTTTTGATGATTTCAGTATTTTTCTTCTATATGTAGCAACTGTTGTGCTTCCTGATGGACTTTTTATTTACTGGATCCAGCGGAGAATTAATATTGTGCTTCCTTTCTTCTTCATCTTAGTTGATCTTTGCCTAGGTTGCAAATTACAAGATTACTTCTCCTGATTGAATTACTCTTGCTGGAAGGCAACATGGTATACCAACTTCTACTATTCTTCAGTGATTATTCAGACAGTTTTCATATACAGGGTGGCTATAGTTAAACTTTCACTACTTGAGGGACTCTGTAAAAATGAGTGATTGTAGGACAATGAAACTGTGAAAACGTTTGTAAGGACATGTGGAAGAGAAATGACAAATAAACCCCTGAATGAAAGACATTTTAATTTACACATTTGTTATTTGCGTACCATGTTTACATACTGTGTTACAAACACTGCTCAATGTAACGCTCATCTGCTTCCACAACACCCTGGAGCTTCATTAGAGATACCATTTCACATTGTTCACAGAACTTCTTGAATGATGGACCATGAGATGTTTAGCTTCAACACCAGTGCAGAAAAAGGAGCTCTTTGTATTCCTTTAATGTGTCAATAACAGAAAGAGCAGCAGTACTATTACCGTTGCTTTGGTAAAACAAATTTACGAGTAAAGCCCAGCTCACCATGTCTAGATGCATGTTAACTAGCTAGAACTGTAATGCACACTGATGCTTTTGTTTCAAATCTATGTTGCCTTGCTGGTGTCAGTGCCTAACAAGAAGTTAAGAAACTGACACTATTAAAAACACAAAGCCTGCAGCATAGTGTGAACATAATTTCTATAAAGTTGGGTTTCATATGGTAAATAGTTTTCTGTCCACACTGGCTCCAGTAGTGAAAGTTTATTTATAAACAGCCTGTATATACTCCATGTATTATCCACAAATAAGTATAATATCCTTCAGGTATTACTAAATCTGTTCTTAATATCCAACTTGTGGCTTTGTACAAGTTCCTTTCATGTAGCATGAAGGATTCAAAATGACAGATCAGTTTGTAATTTGTATTTTTTAATGTCAGTACAGCCATAGTTATCTTTTTCTTTTCCTAATGTAGACTAGCAATACACGGAGGTTGTATATAGTGCCCATGCAAATACTTCTTCTAATGAAGTTACTGCAACAATGGTCTCATCTCAAAGACTTTCATTGTCCCTCGGTATGGTTCTCACCAAGCAGTGAAGCAATAAATTGGCACAATAGTCATTCTTTCCAATAAAATAATTTGTTTTCTCATTCTTTCATTCATGAGTATCATTCATTGATAAGAATGCATGCGAGTAAACCTAACTATTGTGATGTGATACTTAACATCAGAGATCACCACCATATTTATGATGCATTATACAATAAAAGAGTACTCTAAATTGTAGCAGTTTTTAATAAAGGGTATTATCTACAGATTTCTTGTTCCCTGTAACAACAGCAACAAAACCTGCTACTGCTGCTACTACTACTACTACTACTACATGAAGTGACAATTCTGCAATAAGGCTTAAAATTTTCTGTTTTTTTCTCCAGGTTTCATACTTTACAATGTTAAAAGACGTATTTGTCTGCTGTGAATGTTGCTCTTTATGTATTACATGCACTTGACTTCGTATCAACTATTTTTTAAATCTTTTATCGTTACAAACACCTTCCTTAAACTACGGAGATAGAGGGGGGTTTATGGGTGCTCAACATCGAGGTCATCAGCGGAGATAGAGATCGTGAGCAGTGTTGAATCTTCTCCATACACTACGTATGTCAGCATATATTATATTTTTGCACTGCATGCATTTGCTTTGTACCTCCTTATCTGCAAAGTCCAGTCCTTCATTTACTGCATTACAAATCATACAAACCATAATGATGAAAAAAAAAAAAAATCGTAAGATTTTATTTCTCTACTCCTGTATAATCCTGTTTTACACAAGATGATTAGTTTGTTTCATTCCTCACTAATTTTTTGTTCCTGCATCAAATAAATCAAAGGACTGTTGACTAAAAAAAATCACAGCTCGAAGCCTTCATGCTAGGCTGCTTTAGTGTATTCGGAGATGCCAGAAGACAATTACCAGGGTAGAGAAGACACTGCAGCACACGTGAGAACCAGCTGCTGCAGTTTGAGTGTCCACACACATTACAGTGCTCTGCGGCAGGATTGAAGCAAGGCTGTGTAATAAGTGTATGCTTTACTTCTACCTCCTCGCTGTTTGAAACTCCAGTACATGGGTTTCTTCATCGGGCCACAGACACGCAGGACATCATACATCCAGCACAGGGTAGAGGAATGCAGACTCACTTCTGCACGGTATGTCACTGCTTGCAGCAATACATACAGATGTTCTTCCTTTTTCTTACTTCCTAAGGAAACTGAGTGCACAAACAAAGAAACTACTCAAAGCTGCCATGCCAGCACTTATTAAGATTATATAGGGTATCAAAATAAATATGTGACTGGACTGAGGATTTCTAGGTAGGAGTAGTGGAAAAATGGAGAGTCATCAGTACGTGCAGAAGTGACTTCTAGCGTGCACCAAAAAAGTGTGTTGGGACCCTTGGTATTTTATGTTGTATGTTAATAATGTGGTAGACAATATTAATAGTAACTTCAGACTTTCTGGAAATGGTGGATGATTGTTGTTACTGTTGTGGTTTTCAGTCCAAAGACTGAACTGCAGCACTATGTGCTAGTCTATCCTGTGCAATGTTCATCATCTCTGCATGACTACTGCAACTTACATCCATTTTAACCTTGGTCTCCCTCAGCATTTTTTTACCTCTCACACTTCCCTCCATTGCAAAACAGGTGATTCCTAGATGGCTTCGCTTGTGGTCCTTCTTTTATTTGAATTTTTCTTTCCCCAGTTCAGTTCAGTACCACCTCTTTAATTATTCTATGTACCCATCTAATCATCAACATTCTTCTGTTGCACAGTAATTCAAAAGCTTCTAATGTCATCATGACTCAACTGTTTGTTGTCCATTTTTCACTTCCATATGGGGCTACACTCCAAATAAATATCACCAGAAATATCTCCCCAACACTTAAATTCGTATTTGTTGCAAACAAATTTATCTTTTTCAGAAATGCTTTCCTTGCTATTGTCAGTCTGCATTTTATATTCTCTCTTCTTCTGCTGTCTTCAGTAAATAGCTGCCCTAAAAGCAAAATTTGTCTACTACTTTTAGTGCCTCATTTCCTAATCAAATTCCATTGTGATTTTTGATTGTTACATTTATTTAATGAATGTAGCACTGGTGGAAAATCTCAAACTATTGAAAAATATCGGAAGTGGTATCAGCTTTTTAAAGAGGTCGAAGAAACAAGTGTGAAAGTTATAGAGGCACTAGCCTCCTAAACTCAGCCTACAAAATATTTGCAAAAATAATCAATAATTTTATAAGAACTATAACAGATTCTGTTATTAGAAGAACCAAGAGGATTCCGGAAAGGTCATTCATGCCGTGATAACATACACTAAAAAAAATTGAGAGAAATAACAGGAAGTCAATTTAGATACACATACAACTTTTATTGACTTCAAAACATCTTTTGACAGTGGACACAAAAATGATGATAAAAGTTGATAATAATATAAGTGAACAAATCACTACCAATGTGTTGCCTGTCACCAACAAACAAACAAAAATTATATATAATGATCTGACTAAGAACTCGGGAGACCCTGTAAATCCTGGTATACATATTAATAGAAATAAATATGTTAATATTCACATGCATGCAGATGATTTTGGAAGAAAAGTAAGGGTAAAGAGAATATAACCTTTGGATATCAACAAAGAAAACTAAAATCATGGCCCACCATGGAAAATACTTCATCTGCCCAAAAACAGTAATAAGTAATAGTCTACACCATGAACAGGTCTCCAATTTTATGATGTGACATAAGCTGTGATATGCATAAGGACATATAAAATAAGATCAATAAATATCAATCAGTTTACGGAATGATGAACAAAATATGGAAGCAAACAAAATTAAAATTTTGTGAAACCGTGGCTACACCTCAGTGTCGTCGTAACTGCCGTCCGCTTCACGTCTGCTGTGCTGCGAGCTACCTTAATTTAAGTATTAACTGTATTTTTCTTACTTGTCACTTCTTCTTCCATGTGTTTTTGCTTTTAGGAAGCTTTAATTGTCGAGTGCTAGTAATAGTGTTCCATAGATTTCGCGTTTGTTTTGAATACAGTCAGAGAGTCCCTTTAGACAACCATAGTGCCAGTAGTGCTAGTGTTTGTTTTCAATACAGTCCAGAGACAGGTAGTGCCATTTTCATTGTTTTCTACAAGAAGTGGCTAGCAACCACAGTTTAGTCAGCCGTCTTTAGTGAATTAGCAGTCCAGTTAAAAGTTGATTAACTCTCTACAGTAAATTGATTTCTTAGGATAGATACGATGTGTGACTGCTGTGTACGGACGCAGGAGGAGCTGGCCACTGTTCGCGAACAGCTGAACGTGTTGATGGCCGCAGTCAGCCGTCTTCAGGCTGCTGCCTCGGAGTGTAGCGGCAGTGGGGAGTCTGGTGCGTCGCATGGTACACAGGTGTTACATGCTTCACCCACTGTCCCTGCTGTCGAGACATCTTCGTGGGTACCGGGTGCGATTGGGCCACCCTCTCCCCAAGGGGAGTGGCGGGTTCAGCGGCGTTCACGGTGCACGAGGCGGAGGGTCAGTGTAGAGGCTGGCCGTGTGGCATCGCCCGCTCTGCCTGTGAGTGGACATGTGGCCGCTCCTTCAGCAAGGTCCGAGCAGGCACACGGGGGGAGGGGTTTATTAGTTATTGGGAGCTCCAACGTTAGGCAGGTGATGGAGCCCCTTAGGGAAATAGCGGAAAGGTCGGGGAAGAAGGCCAGTTTTCACTCTGTCTGCTTGCCGGGGGGGTCTCATCCGAGATGTGGAGGAGGCCCTGCTGGCGGCGATAGAGAGCACTGGGTGCACCCGACTGCAAATTGTTGCTCATGTCGGCACCAATGACTCCTGCCGTTTGGGTTCAGAGGTCATCCTCAGTTCGTACAGGCAGTTGGCGGAATTGGTGAAGGCGGAAAGCCTCGCTCGCGGGGTGGAATCAGAGCTAACTATTTGTAGTATCGTTCCCAGAACCAATCTTGGTCCTCTGGTTTGGAGCCGAGTGGAAGGCTTAAACCAGAGGCTCAGACGATTCTGTGAAGATCTGGGGTGCAAATTTCTCGACCTCCGCTATCGGGTGGAGAAATGTAGGGTCCCCCTGAATAGGTCAGGCGTGCACTACACGCCGGAAGCGGCTACAAGGGTAGCGGAGTACGTATGGAGTGCACATGTGAGTTTTTTAGGTTAGAGAATTCCCTCCCTAGGCCCGACAAGATGGCTACTGAGACGCAGCAAGGTAGGAGTAGGCAAAATGCAACAGGGAATAACAATATTAGTGTGCTAATAGTAAACTGCAGGAGCGTCTATAGAAAGGTCCCAGAACTGCTCTCATTAATTGCTCTCTGTCCTAGGGACAGAAAGTTGGCTGAAACCAGACGTAAACAGTAATTAAATCCTAAACTCAGATTGGAATGTATACCGCAGAGACAGGCTGGACAGTGAAGGGGGAGGCGTGTTTATAGCGATAAGAAGTGCAATAGTATCGAAGGAAATTGACGGAGATCCGAAATGTGAAATAATTTGGGTGAAGGTCACGGTTAAAGCAGGCCCAGACATGGTAATTGGATGACTCCATAAGCCCCCTGGCTCAGCAGCTGTTGTGGCTGAGCACCTGAAGGATAATTTGGATAATATTTCGAGTAGATTTCCCCACCATGTTATAGTTTTGGGTGGAGATTTTAATTTGCCAGATATAGACTGGGAGACTCAAACGTTCATAACGGGTGGCAGGGACAAAGAATCCAGTGAAATGTTTTAAAGTACTTTATCTGAAAACTACCTTGAGCAGTTAAACAGAGAACCGACTCGTGGCGATAACATATTAGACCGTCTGGTGACAAACAGACCCGAACTATTTGAAACAGTTAACGCAGAACAGGGAATCAGCGATCATAAAGCGGTTACTGCATCGATGATTTCAGCCGTAAATAGAAATATTAAAAAAGGTAGGAAGATTTTTCTGTTTAGCAAAAGTGACAAAAGGCAGATTACAGAGTACCTGATGGCTCAACACAAAAGTTTTGTCTCAAGTACAGATAGTGTTGAGGATCAGTGGACAAAGTTCAAAACCATCGTACAATATGCGTTAGATGAGTATGTGCCAAGCAAGATCGTAAGAGATGGAAAAGAGCCACCGTGGTACAACAACCGAGTTAGGAAACTGCTGCGGAAGCAAAGGGAACTTCACAGCAAACATAAACATAGCCAAAGCCTTGCAGACAAACAAAAATTACGCGAAGCAAAATGTAGTGTGAGGAGGGCTATGCGAGAGGCGTTCAATGAATTCGAAAATAAAGTTCTATGTACTGACTTGGCAGAAAATCCTAAGAAATTTTGGTCTTATGTCAAAGCCGTAGGTGGCTCAAAACAAAATGTCCAGACATTCTGTGACCAAAATGGTACTGAAACAGAGGATGACAGACTAAAGGCCGAAATACTAAATGTCTTTTTCCAAAGCTGTTTCACAGAGGAAGACTGCACTGTAGTTCCTTCTCTAGATTGTCGCACAGATGACAAAATGGTAGATATCGAAATAGACGACAGAGGGATAGAGAAACAATTAAAATCGCTCAAAAGAGGAAAGGCCGCTGGACCTGATGGGATACCAGTTCGATTTTAAACATAGTACGCGAAGGAACTTGCCCCTCTTCTTGCAGCGGTGTACCGTAGGTCTCTAGAAGAGCGTAGCGTTCCAAAGGATTGGAAAAGGGCACAGGTCATCCCCGTTTTCAAGAAGGGACGTCGAACAGATGTGCAGAACTATAGACCTATATTTCTTACGTCGATCAGGTGTAGAATTTTGGAACACGTATTATGTTCGGGTATAATGACTTTTCTGGAGACTAGAAATCTACTCTGTAGGAATCAGCATGGATTTCGAAAAAGACGGTCGTGTGAAACCCAGCTCGCGCTATTTGTCCACGAGACTCAGAGAGCCATAGACACGGGTTCACAGGTAGATGCCGTGTTTCTTGACTTCCGCAAGGCGTTCGATACAGTTCCCCACAGTCGTTTAATGAACAAAGTAAGAGCATATGGACTATCAGACCAATTGTGTGATTGGATTGAAGAGTTCCTAGATAACGGAACGCAGCATGTCATTCTCAATGGACAGAAGTCTTCCGAAGTAAGAGTGATTTCAGGTGTGCCGCAGGGGAGTGTCATAGGACCGTTGCTATTCACAATATACATAAATGACATTGTGGATGACATCGGAAGTTCACTGAGGCTTTTTGCAGATGATGCTGTGGTGTATCGAGAGGTTGTAACAATGGAAAATTGTACTGAAATGCAGGAGGATCTGCAGCGAATAGACGCATTGTGCAGGGAGTGGCAATTGAGTCTCAATGTAGACAAGTGTAATGTGCTGCGAATACACAGAAAGATAGTTCCCTTATCATTTAACTACAAAATAGCAGGTCAGCAACTGGAAGCAGTTAATTCCATAAATTATCTGGGAGTACGCATTAGGAGTGATTTAAAATGGAATGATCATATAAAGTTGATCGTCGGTAAAGCGGATGCCAGACTGAGATTCATTGGAAGAATCCTAAGGAAATGCAATCCGAAAACAAAGGAAGTAGGTTACAGTACGCTTGTTCGCCCACTGCTTGAATACTGCTCAACAGTGTGGGATCCGTACCAGATAGGGTTGATAGAAGAGATAGAGAAGATCCAACGGAGAGCAGCGCGCTTCGTTACAGGATCATTTAATAATCGCGAGAGCGTACGGAGATGATAGATAAACTCCAGTGGAAGACTCTGCAGGAGAGATGCTCAGTAGCTCGGTACGGGCTTTTGTTAAAGTTTCGAGAACATACCTTCACCGAAGAGTCAAGCAGTATATTGCTCCCTCCTACGTATATCTCGTGAAGAGACCATGAGGATAAAATCAGAGAGATTAGAGCCCACACAGAAGCATACCAACAATCCTTCTTTCCACGAACAATACGAGACTGGAATAGAAGGGAGAACCGATAGAGGTACTCAGGGTAACCTCCGCCACACACCGTCAGGTGGCTTGCGGAGTATGGATGTAGATGTAGATATATGGAAGTTAGTCACTGATGCCTAAAAAACAAAATAAAAGTAAACTACAGGCAGCAGAAATGAATTTTTTTTTAGGAAAGAGAGAGGTGTTATTTGGTAAGACCATGTACAGGAGGTGATAAAAGTCATGCAATACCTCCTAATGTCATGTTGGACATCCTTTTGCCCAACATAGCACAACTCGGCATGGCAGGGACTCAACAAGTCATTGGAAGTCCCACACAGAAATATTGAGCCGTGCTGCCTCTATGGCTGTCGATAACTGTGCAAGTAACAGACCCCATGGACTGTCCTAAAAATGTTCGATGGGATTCATGTAGGGGTATCTGGGTAGCCAAATCGTTCACTCAACTTGTCCAGGATGTTCTTCAAACCAGTCACGAACAACTGTGATCTAGTGACATGGCACATTGTCATCCAAAGAAAATTCCATCAGTGTTTGGCTACATAAAGTCCGTGGATGGCTGCGAATGGTATTGAGGTAGCTGAGTTGGACCAGAGGACCCAATCCATTCCATGTAAACACAGCCTACACCATTATGGAGCCACCACCAGCTTGCACAGTACTTCGTTGACAACTTGGGCCCATGACTTTGTGGGGTCTGCATCACCTCCATCAGGTCTTACCAACTGAAATTGGGTCTCAACTCACCAGGCCACAGTTTTACAGTTGTCTAGGGTCCAATCAATATGGTCATGAGCCCAAGAGAGATGCTGCAGGCGAATTTGTGCTGTTTTCAAAGGCATGCACATCAGCCATCTGCTGCCATAACCCATTAACACCAAATTTTGCTGTACAATCCTAATGGATATGTTTGTTGTACATCCCACATCGATTTCTGCAGTTACTTAATGCAATGTTGCGTATCTGTTAGCAGTGATAATACTAAGCAAAAGCTGCTGCTCTTGGTCATAAGTGAAGGTCGTCAACCATTGCGTTGTCCCTGATGAGAGGTAATGCCTGAAATTTGGTATTTTTGGCATGCTCTTTACCCTATAGAACTCGGAGTATTGAATTACGTAATGATATCCGGAATGGACTGTTCCATGCATCTAGCTCCAACTGCCATTCTGTGTTCAAATTCTGTTAATTCTTGCTGTGTGCCCCAAATCATGTCAGAAGCCTTTTCACGTGTATCACTTGAGTGCAAATGACAGCTCTGCCAATGCACTGCCCTTTTGTACCATGTGTACAGAATACTATCACCACCTGTATATGTACATAGCACTGTCCAAAACCTTTTGTCATCTCAATGTAAGAAATGAAGATATTACAGAGTGACAGTTCTTGAACTATATGAAAGAAAATCATCATAACTTCTGAATGGTTTGCGTTAGGACGTTCAAACTGCATGGTTGGCCATGGGGCATGATTGGAATTAGTATGCACACTATGGTTTAGCGATGAAGCCCACTTTCGTTTGTATGGGTTTGTCAATAAGCAAAATTGGGCATATTTGGGGGACTGAGAATCCGCATTTCATGATCGAGAAGTCTCTTCACCCTCTGTGAGTGACTGTGTGGTGTGCGATGTCCACTCACGGAATAATCAGTGCGTTATTCCTTGATGGCATGGTGACTACCGAATGTTACATGAATGTTTTCGAAGATGTTTTCATCCTCATTATCCAAAGTGACCCTGATTTCAATAAGATGTGATTCATGCAAGACGGAGCTCGGCCCCATCGAAGCAGGAAACTGTTTAATGTTCTGGAGGAGCACCTTGGAGACTGCATTCTGGCTCTGGGGTGCCCAGAGGCCAGTGGCATTGTCCTCAATTGGCTGCCATATTCTACAGATCTGAACACTTGTGACTCCTTTTTGTGGGGTTATATTAAAGACAAGGTGTACAGCAATAACCCCAAACCCATTGCGTAGCTGAAAACAGCCGTTCGGGTCATCGACAGCATCGATGTTCCAACACTTCAGTGGGTCATGCATAATTTCACTATTCATTTGCGCCACGTCATCAATGATGACAGGCATATCAAACATGCCATAACCTAAATCCAAATATCTGTAGTGGTGTTTACATGTTAAATAAAATGTGTGCATGCCATATTTGTAACTAATTTACGTTTTTTCATATAGTTCAATAATTGTCACCCTGTAAGAATGAACAAGATATTTATAATATTAAAGATAAGATTGAAGAAAATAAAACACCATGGAAAAATCGTCTACAAAGAATAAGTGCACAGAGAAACACACGTCAGGCCATGCTCCACCAGGCAAGAGGAAGAAGGGATGCGGGAAGACTCAGAAAGAGATGTCAGTGAAAAGAGAAGATGGAGCAAGTGCCTTAATTTTGAAGCACAGAAGAAGAAGAAGAAGAAGAAGATGATGATGATGATTCTGTTGGGTTCACCTGATTTGACTATTTCCATTATTCGTGTTTTACTTTTGTTAGAACCTCTTTTCAAGGCACTATCCATTCTGTTCAACTGCTCTTCCAACTGCTTTGCTAGCTCTGACAAAATTAAAGCATCATCAACAAATCTCAAAGTTTTTATATTGTAAATTTACTTTCCAAATTTCTTCTTGGTTTCCTTTACTTGTTGCTCAATGAAGAGATTGAATTACAGCAGGGAAAGACTATTACCCTCCTTAAATACTGCTTCTCTTTCATATCCCTTGTCTCTTATAAATGCAGTCCGGTTTCTATGCAAGTTGTAGATATTCTTTTCCTATTTGTATTTTATTACCGTAACCTTCAGAATCTCAAAAAGTGTATTCCAGTCAACATTATAAAAAATCTTATTTAAATCTACAAATTTTATAAACATGGATGTACCTTTCTTCAGTGTATCTCCTAAGATAAGTTGTGGCGTCAGTATCGCCATAAGTGTTCCTTCATTTCCTTGGAACTAAAGTGATCTTACCCAATCTGCTGTTTTTCTAGTCTTCTGTAAATAATTGTTGTATTTTATGACTGACTTACTAAAGTGATAGCTTTATCATATTCACTCCTGTCAGTTCCTCCCTTCTTGTAACTGGAACTATTGTATTCTTTTCGAAGTCTGAGGCTACTTCGTGAGCTTCGAATATCTTTCACATCAGGTGGAATAGTTTTGTTATAGGTGGGTCTCCCAATGATCCCATTAATTCTGGGGAAATATATACTCCAAGGGCTTTCTTCGGATTTTGGCCTTTCAGAAATTATTCTCTTAAAGCTCATTTCAGTTTGTGTAGCCTTTCTATGTAATCCTTCTACCTTTAATACTTACCTCCTCTGCTTACAACTGGCTTACCATATGAGCTCTTGAAATTCATACAGCCATTCTCTTTCCTCCTAAGGTCTTTATTTTGCCTATATATAGCATCTATTTCCCTTATTCCTGCAAGCTTCTATGGGCTTACATGTTTCCTGTAACCATTCCTGTTGCGGCATTTTGCACATTGTGTCAGTCTAAAATAAGTAAGAAATAGTTATTCCCTATTTCAGTTGATGCATTTTTATATTTTCTCCTTCTATCAATTAAATTTAAAATCTCCTGTTTCATCCAAGAATTTCTACTAGGCCCTGCATGTTTACGAGCGGGATCATGCGCATGCGCTGTTGAGTAGTACCTTGTCCCGCCTCTGGCTACAGAAATGTGGCTGTTGGCTGTGTAAGCAGCCACTGCAAGCAGCTAGATGTGGGGCACGCCCCCCTGGGGGGTCGTGATGATGTTGCATGCGGGGCGCGGGTGGAGTTAGCGGTATAAACCTAATATTTCTTTTTAATATCGATATTTTAATAAAAATGAATGTGCAGGTATTAATGATAGATTATGGTGCTAAATGCAATCGTTTGGCGTCCCACTTCCCACAATCCTATCTCAATAACCTATCCCAGAACATACCGCTTTTGAAGATCACGTTTAGAATGTCACACACAGAAACTCTCAAAATTACGAAGGCGATATGCGTTAATACTAATATATCAGATTTGTAAACAACTTACTTCTGACAATTGGAAAACAGAAAAGTCAGGTATTAACTATTCCGTACATTTGTACACATGAACTGAATGTAATCATTTTATAACTTTTAGCCGTATGTTCATCAGTGTTATAGTCACTTATACTGCGTAACTGCAAAAATGCCGTTTTATTACCCTGTCAATCCTTGGATCCCCTTGTGATGTGATTATGGGTTCAAATGGCTCTGAGCACTATGGGACTCAACATCTTAGGTCATAAGTCCCCTAGAACTTAGAACTACTTAAACCTAACTAACCTAAGGACATCACACACACCCATGCCCGAGGCAGGATTCGAACCTGCGACCGTAGCAGTCCCGCGGTTCCGGACTGCAGCGCCAGAACCGCTAGACCACCGCGGCCGGCTGTGATGCGATTACAGTGACTTTAATAGACTGTATACGCTTCAAATGAACTGGCTGGTTCGTAATTTGGACGCCAAGGTTATGCCCTTTGTCACCAGAAAAATGTGCACGACGTGAATGCGAAACTAGTACAAGTGTTCGTTCTGAGCAGAGTACTTCACGCTGTTCTGGAAATATTGTCGTGACTGCTAACAATGAAACATAACCCAGCTAGGTAGACAATGAAGTCCATTAGTGAGGCTTTTTTTTTTTCTACAGCTCTTTCATTCGGATTACTTATCTGACAAAACAGTTATTTTTCTTCTGCCTTTTTGAAATACGGCCTAATTTCGTTTGAAATTAGTGTACGTTCTTTGCTGCGACAATGGCTTCTTTTGGCACGAGTACAGAGATAACTTTTTGGCACTGTGCAGTTTCCAGCGATGTATGAGGTGTATCCATGACCTTACTTAATTACTGTGAAATTTGACAACCAATTCATTGATGTTATCTCAAAACTTATAATGTTTCATTTATAAGTAACGAAAGTTGGGGGCACGAAAACGATTTTCGCATAAAACCCCAGGCTGCACTGCTCAGAACAGCACCGCAGAACAGGTAGCAAATTCTAAGGGTGCCTGTGGGCTGTTTCCGCCCTAATCCGGGAAAAGCCCGTTTCTGACCAGTAAGAGCCCTGCTCGGCCAACAGGTCGCAGACAGACAGTGCACTGACTACCTGCGCTGCGGCTGGGCTTCCCCGTTCTTCGCCCCACTCCTCACAGGCAGTCATCTGAGGTGCCGACAGACGACAGTAGCGTTCCTTTATTTCGGTTGGTTGCTTGCAGTTGTTGACACATCTGATGTATTGGATTTTGCTGAAATCGCATTGAATCTTTCACAGTTGTGCCTCAGTAAAATCAGTGTTAGTGCGAAATTATACTGTTAACTTCTTGTTTTCTTTTTACTTCACCATGAGTGTCGTGAAAAAACGTAAAGGTAATGAAGATTATATCAAATACGGTTTTGCTTCTATACAAAAAAATGGTGTTGACCAGCCGTAATGTGTTATTTGCTATGAGGTATTGAGCAATGATTCCATGAGACCACCTCGTCTGGAACACCATTTGTGGGCAAAGCATGGTGCATTGAAAGAGAAGCTGAAGGAATTTTTTGCTGCAAAATGTGATAATTTGAAACGAATGAAGTTGGACACTGCTGGATCCTTCCCTCAGACATCAGGAAAGGTACTGGAAGCCTCGTATGAGTTATTGCTACTTATTTCAAGGACCAAGAAAAGTCATATTATCGGAGTGACACTAGTCAAACCCTGTTTGTTGAAAGCTGCGTATGTTGTTCTTGGGTCAGAAAGTAAACAAAAACTTTCACAAATACCGCTTTCTGACAATACTGTGAAACGTCGGATTGATGATATGGACGAAGACATACAAAATCAATTAGTTACGGCCGTCAAACAATTGCAGTTTTTCGCGATACAGTTAGACGAGAGTACCGATGTTGTGAATTGTTGCCAACTGCTAGCTTTCGTTTGCTATATAGAAAATGAAGCAATTAAAGAAGAGTTGCTGTTTTCTACAGAGTTAAAGTCAATTTCAAAGGCAATTCATATAATGGCAGCCGTCTCTGAATTCTTTTGTAAAAATATCATGGCAGAAACTGATAGGCGTATGCACAGATGGCACCCCATAAATGCTTGGATGTCGCTCAGGATTCGTGCAGATGGTCAGAGAAAAAAACCCTAATGTTGCTGCTATCCACTGTGTAATACACCGTCAAGCATTGGCAGCTAAGACACTTCTAAAGGAACTCAATGATATCTTGAAACTGTGCATCAAAATCGTAAATCATATTAAAAAGAGTGCGTTAAATTCAAGGTTATTTATGGCTCTTTGTGAAGATTTGAGAGCAGAGTATAATACACGTATTTCATACAGAAGTACACTGGCTCTCAAAAGGAAATATGCTAGGAAGATTATTTGAACTTCGGGACAAGTGATGCAGTTTTTGGAAAATAACAAACAAACTGAATTGTATATGGAATTTAGAAAGTCCGGTGTTCATGTTGCATTGGATTATCTGTCAGATATTTTCGAATCTTTAAACACATTGAATTTGAAATTACAAGGTGGAGAGTCAAACATAATTTTTCATCGAGATGCCATCAAAGCATTTACTGATAAGTTGCAACTATGGAAAAGTAAAATTTTAGCCTGCAATTATTCCTGCTTTTCCAGATTGTTTGGAATCCTGGAAGAAGCCCAATTTCAAAACAATTTTAAGGATACTGATACTAAGAGTAAAATATCGAACCATTTGCAGCACCTCATTGATGAATTCGAACGATACTTCCGTAACAGTTGTGATGATAAAATTTATTATAGGTTAGCGACTGATCCATTTCACGTTGACGTGGATGTGTTGCCAGACAGACTATAAGAGGAAGTCTTAGAAATTAAAAATGATTCTGCAGCGAAGTATGACTTTCAGAAGATGGATAAGCCTTAATTTTGGGTGAAATATTTCACGGTGTATTCCAGCACAGCAGAACAAGCACTGAAACTGTATTTACCATTTTCGAGCACTTATTTGTGCGAAAGAGCATTTTCAGCGGTAGTGGCGATAAAAAATAAGCTTAGAAGCAAACTCAGTATTGCCAATGATTTACATTCCGCAGTTTGAACTATTCAGCCAAGAATTCAAAATCTTGTAAAAAATATGCAAACTCATCCTTCACATTGATTTATTTGTTTGTTTCTTGCCATATGTGTGTGAAAAAAATATTTTTATAGTAAATACGTCACATTATAAGAGAACTTGTTATTTTCCTCCTAACTATCCTTACATGTAGGTAATACTGTAAAATTACAAAAAAACTATTTCGAAGAAACAATATAAAATAAACATAGTGAATCTGATTTAAATATTAATACTGTGTGTGATCCTTATGGATTCTGATGTTATGTGTGGTATGTTATTTTAACTAATAATAGTATTTCTTCTGGATGAAGACACAGCGAAAGTTTATCGTAGATATGGCAAGCGAAGAGTAGTCCTAAAATCGTATACTGGTGAAGAAATTGTGTGCAGCAAGGGAATGTAATCAAGGTAAGGAAGTTGTTTTATTCATATTTTTTAAAGTTCTGTGTAGTCTGCAAAATTATTTCGTAAAACTTACTTTTTATTTTTCGTCTGGTTCTGGGAACTTGGCCTTTGTCGCCGTTCAGTAACTGTCGTCGTTGACATAAATGCCAACATATGCGCAATGACAATGGGGAGAGCTATAGGCGTACATATCAGTGATGTTCATTAACACCATGACTGAGTGATCATTTTTGATAATGAGTGAAAGTAATAAGCTACACTCAACTTAAAATAATGGCCCGCATCCACTAATCTGCAAAGGTTGCAACTATTTTTCCTTGTTTACCAAGGACTTGCTTTGCTTTATGAGTGGCTTATAATCACTAGACTAGACTAGACTGATGACGTAATAACTGCGACTCGATACATTAACAGCCCACCGTGTTACATGAAGTCACCATCACAAATGTTTCAATAGTTTCTTGATAGTTAGTAAAAATCTCTATATTTTTTTTTGGGGGGGGGGCACGGAAATTTCTTTTCGGCAGAAGGGGGGCGTGACAAACAAAAGTTTCGGAACCTCTGAGCTAGATGTTACTGGGAGGAGAGTCCCAAGCTGCCAGATCCGTGCATGCGCAGCTGGCCCAGATCTGCGGGTGGGGGGGAAGTTCATATTCTTGAGGGGGGAAAAAAATCTTGTTTCACAAAGCGCCTAGCATCCAACGACCTTTAGTCTATCGATTATTCATATGACTCCCTGTGGGTTTTTGAACACATTCTAAGTTGACTTCTGAATGAATCGTAAATTGATTTGTGAATGCGTGCACAGACATGATGTCTCTGTTAGGGGAATCCTTGTCGCATGTAGAAACAAACTTTCCTACAGACAAACGGTGCTATACGAGCTGAGCGGAGTAAGGCCGAACGGATGAATGCACGAATAACAGGTAAGAAAGTTTACATTTTACCTTCTCAGTGTATCCAAGAAAATGATATTTTGACAGAAAATTTTTGGCCAGATCGCCATACTAGTAAGGGCCAGTTGTACAGTCCCCCGGCTAGCAGCTGCTTTAAGTTCTATTCTGGGAGTAGCGCGGAAAACGCGTTCTACGAACATGTAACACTTAACCGGAGAATAATTGTGGGATAACTAAACCGGTGATTCTGGCGGAGTCAGTGAACTTAACCGGCGAATGAGCTTTGACATTGGCAGGATTAGTTACAGAATTAGTGATAACAAGACTGTCTGTTAGAACGAGGAAGGAGAAGAAACGGGGATATCACACAAATTATGGAACAATATGACAATTCCAAGTTTGCATAAAAATTTCGTACTATTACTTTTCGATATCATGCTTGAGAAACTGGAGTGTATGGCTGAAGTGTGAAACTATTTCCTGACGTAAAGCGTTTTGCTTGCAGTAGGCCTAATAGGCATTTGATATGAGTACTTTGTGAATTTTATATATTTATTGTTCGTTGAATTTGTTCGTGGCGAACGTCCGATGACACCCGTTCAGGTTGTTCGTTGATCGATTCACTCAGTTTTTTATTACAGAGGATAGCTAAACCCTCTGACCAAACACGCTGACTACCGTACCGGCTATTCTGTCGTTATATAAATGACCGTTTGTGCCAAAACAGTCTCGTTTATTTGATGTGTGTTACTGTTGTTGCAGTATTAGAAAGGCCTCTTTTGTTTTATCTAGCAGATAGTGACAAAATAGACGTAATCAGATCGAGAAACCACACCAGTCTTGGGTCCTATTTGTATTAACAGCTTTTTCAGTACCGGTATTAGACAACGACATTTCGATATTTCATGTACCAAAACGTTTGACAAACTTTGATGAGGTAATGGATTCTTTCGCAGAAAGGAAAGCACGCCATGTAATGCTGTGGCAAGATTAGAGAGAAAAAAATTCTAGGAGCTAAGGCTTGAAGAAATGTGTATTGTCTTGCTTGTCTCATGTCTTCACTGGTTTTATGTATCCTATATTTAATTTTATGTCACACAAAGCAGCAAGTTGTTAGCACTGTCCTGAATATAGTTTGATGGCATCCATTACAAAATGTACAGGTTTCAATTCCACAGAGCGAAATACAGTTACGTGCTATAGGAGAATGCTGTGTGAAGAGGTGTGACACTTCATTTTGGCACACTTAAGACCAAATAACATGTCTTACATTTCCTCGAACACACGTTTTATGCATCAGACTCTTCAGAAATACGTACGTTGCAAAATGAACTTTCTTTAATTTTTTTTTTTTTAATTCGATTTTTGACGTCCTATCTCAGGCGATTGAGGTGGGAGTGGCGGGGGGCAGTATGTAGTATTGCCCCGGTTCGGAAATACATAGGTCCGGGGCTGATGCCTGATGTGCAGAGCAGTCTGTTATAGTGGGGAAGTGGGTAGTCTCCAAATGACCTGTGTTTACGTTTAGTGATTTTGCTGTTAACCTCTTCGTTTACAGCTCTCACGTCATATGAAAACAAAACATATTTCTGTGGCCGGGAGCTAACAAATGAATTAAAATACATTCACATAATTACTTAAGGCTGAAATGTGTTATTAGTTTCAGATTTTATTTCCACCTTTCTGACAGTCAAGTATTAATTGCCTTGCAGAACAATAAAGTTATTTTTGTCGGTTTGCTAAAGAAATTTTCGTTTAATAATCTTTTCCGCTGAGGCAGACAATTTATTTGAAACAACGTGTTTAATTCCACACACTGTTCGCTGCATTTCAAGTGCACGTTTTCAACTTCTAGCATTATGCCACGATAAACAACCAAACATGAGATAACGCAGTACTGGTACTCCAAGAAAATTACATCCCGAAAACCACACTGAAAAGCTTAATATTAGGTCGTGGCCTACTTCACTGGGAATCTGGACATACGAATGTGCACTTTAAATATGAACTTAAAATGCGCACATTTTAGTACGGGTCACGAAATTCCGATGCTCTTGGAGTATCCTCGGATGTCTTGTTTCTTTTATGGCATAATGTAAGATCTTTTAATGTTTTACACCTACGAACATACGGGCTCTCTACGACATCATAGCTATGCAAGCGCGGTGACGCCTGTCATCTGGCGCTCTCTGGCAACTGCCGAAATGAACCTCTTTGTAACAGGTTGCGGGAAAATATTCCGAATGGTGGTTTGAAAAGCGTTACTGTCAAAGTAAATTTCCTTTTATGCAAGTTGAACTATGTGTGAGAATGTACGATGTATTTCTCAAATCACAGAGCATTTTACTATCATTTAAAAATCAACTCTTTTGATGATGAGCCATTTAGATAAATTTCGAGCCCAGAAGATCAGACATTTATATCATTAAAAATTTTACTGGCACATTTAAATTGTAATACGCGCATAAAAGGTCAACATTGTATGTGAAAGATTACCTTCTCTTGAAGCGTATTAATCTTATAGAACAATATTATGTGTGAAAGTTTTGCTTTTCGTGGAGCAACCCTATGTATATTAATTTAAACCATTAACTTTTTCTGTTTATGTGTTCGCACTACTTAACAGTGGTGTTGCTATTTGCTGACTACATCACGTGTCTTTAGCTCTGAATACCCACTGTCATCGGCTGGCGAGATCATGTGACACGAGCTATGACTGGCTTACAAAAGCGCATCGCAATCTCGATTTCAATGCTTCAGAAAATAACATACGGTGTTTGGTGGAATTCGAATTTATGCTTTCGTAATACGAAAATATGCAGTTACATGTTGCTGCACATCAAAGATCTTCCCAAAACATGTTTTTTTCCCTGTGTTTCGTTTTCTAAAGCGCCGGGAAATTCTACGCCCGTGTATAAAACCATAATCATTCAAAGGACTGGTAAGTTATACAGTTCCGAGCAACATATACTGTCAGTTAACAGGGAAAAAGTATGTTTTCATGCGGGAGAAAGTGTATTTTTAACCGGGAAATCTGGGATTTTTTTTTCCTTGTCTGCGTATACACCCTGTTAAACCACTTGTTGGCACCATTCAGAATTCTACCAGACACCATTCATTCCCATCCCCCAGTCTATATTCTCCTACTATTTTCCTTCTCTTTTTCTCCTACTATGAAATTCCAATCCTCATTTTTATTCTCCTCTCCCTTGACTACCCAAATATATATATATTTTAAATCTCATCATACATTCCTTCAATCTCTTCTTCATCTGTGGCACTAGCAGGCAAATAAACTTATATTACTGCAGATGATGGTGACCTCACGTTTGTCTTGGATACTGTAATGCATTTACTATGCAATTCGTAGTAGTTTATCAGCAGTCCTGCTTTTTATTCATTATCAGATCTACTCCTGCATTATCCCTCTTTGATTTTGTGTTGATAATTCTGTACTGACCGGACTATTAGTCCTGTTCGTCCTGCCACCACACTTCGCTAATTCCCCCTATATTGAACTTAAAATCATCTATTTCTCTTTTTACATCCTCTCCCGACCCACCTGACTAAAGGATTCAATATTCCATACTCTGACCCTCTGAACGCCACTTTTGTTTTCTCTGATGACAACAGCTCCCTGAGCCGTTTCCATCTGCAGATATGAATAGGGTCTGTTTCACCTCCGAAGTATTTTATAAAAATGGTGCCATCACATTAACCCATGCCTGTACAACAGTATTTTATGCTCTTGGCAAAAATAATGGCTGTAGTTTCCCCTGTTTCCATCATTCCCAATACCAATATCAGAATGTCCTGGATAATATTACAAAACCAGAGCAGTCTATCATCCAGACCATTTTTAATTTGCGGCTCCTTTTTTCGAGGTATAGAGCCGCTACTTAAAAATGAACTGACTGGTGATACTCTCCTCAATGTAGACTCTTAAACATCGTTTTCCCTTCCATTTTCATATTTTCTATCTACATTATTTGAAATGTATTTCTTTTGTAAAATAAGACCATTATGGTAGGTTGTAAGTTTCATACCCTGGTTCCTGTCGTTGCTTGTAATGTTTAAAATTGTCTATGCAGTACCTCATTTGCTTCTGTCTGTAATTCGATCACTTATTGCAAGATGGTGAAATCTGTTTTCATGTCCAACTCGTGGCTGCCTTGACCTGTTAGCCGTCTAGTATGACGGTAGCAGCTGTTAGATGCAGTTCTTGGCCCTAAGCAATCCAGTTCTTGGCCCTAAGCGATCTCACGGCTGCCATTTGTATTTCGATGGAACATTTTATTCCAGTTTGTTACATTTTAATTTTTATTCTTGTAACAATTTCTATTTGACAAAAGCATTTTTGCTCAGATGTTTTTCACCCATGATGTGATTACTTGTAAGTATACCTTTTGTACATTTTATGGAAGTAATCCTATTAAGGGGCTCCGGAAAGGCTCAAAATCATGAAAAGTTCAATTTTTACTTTTTTGCGTTTTCTGAATCTGCAGACTATTACCTTTTAATAGATATATAATTTATTCATTTCCGAAGACTACAACTATTTTTAAATTTTTTTTGAAATGTGTTCTACATGGGCGTGACCCACTGTGGCGCTGTTAAACTGCTGTCAAATGGTGTTATTATTAACGTCCGTGTTCATCAGGTACAATTTAGTGAAGTGAGATAAAGTATGTGTTGTGGCTAACCTGTGATGGTTCAACATATATCGCTGGTGTGATTGTCGATTGTTTAATGTTTATTTACTCTGTCGTTATCTCGAAAATATTCGTAATTAATTCTGTTTCTTGAGTCTCTGTTTTGTTGAAGTATAATAATGAGTAAAAGTAAAGTTATTAGAAATCCTCTGAAGGCTTTTAAGAAAAGGAGAAATGTTGGAAAGCCAAAGGTATTTAGAAATATGGGAATGAAGATAGATTCTAACATGGTACGAGCGATGCTTGCTTTAGACAAGGAACGCCTTCGGGCTGCAGACAGGGCTGTAAAGAGTCTAGAAATACAAGCAAGAGTAAACAGGAGGAGGAACAAGAGGAAGCTGGAGGAGGAGTTTGCAGAGGATGAAGATAATCCATCCTATGGACCTGGAATGCACTAAAAAGTTAATCCAATCTTTGTCGCTCGATTCCCAAAACTTTTATTTACTCATACTAATTACATGTTTTCTAAGGATCTTCCAAACATATTTGTTTCAAACTTTCAGTAAATGTTACACAGTACCTTCTGCATACTTTAACACAGCCTTTTTCCAAAAAACTGTATATTTTTGAATATATAAATAAAAATTGCAAAAAATGTTGTGAATTTTCATTACAATTGAAAAAAAATCATCTTTAATAACTGAACTAAAATTTTGTAAAATCCCTGTGTTAAGTTGTAGCCCATATTCCAATAAATAATCTGTAAAAAGTTCAACTTCCTACCTCAAATACTTTGTGAGGAAAAATGTAATTTATAAGCGTTATTTTAACATTGCAAGTATAGGGCGTTCCGGAGCCCCTTAAGTATATTTGTATTTTTGAGCCATGTCATTATATTTTCTAGATAATCCTATGTAATTTTTATTCAGATGAAGACCGTCTTAGAGCTGTCAAAACCATGGTCAATTTGACAATAATTCTGTCCCACCTAGGTGGCACTACATACATCCTGTAATTAAAGGAAAATACTCTACATTCGAAGCACTTGTCAGTTGTCAGACTTCTACTCGCACACTAACGTCCTACAGGAGAGTGCAGCTCTGGGAATATAGGAGAAATGCTATCAAACGCAACATTTGACTCTTATATAAACTGACAGTGATGGTTGTGGTTCTTGGGGATTGTCCTCGCAAGGTAAAGCTGGGGGCTCTTGGCATGGTGATGGTGTAGGCATTGCTGAAATGGGGTGCTCATTCGTCTTTCTTGTCGCATCTGGTGACAGAGGACAGAAGTGTCAAATTGGTGAGTGTCAGTGGGTGACAGAGTAAGGAGGTTGTACTGGAAAGTGGACAGCATGCGTCCTTAATGTAACATGTCATAACATTCCTGTAAATGAAAATGTTGGGATGCCTGTGTAGGGCAAAGCTTAGAGTTGGTGTGGAGAGGGATAGTTGTGGAGAGGGATAGTTGTGGCAAGAAAAACTCTGATGGAAGCTACAGTGTCCCTCAATAGACTGTCTCACCTTTGGACGCACCGATGTCTTGCCTGACGTTCGGTGTGGAGGTAAAGTAGGACTAGTGGTAAATATGTTGTCTGCGTCAATGAAGAATGTCCCTAGCTGCTGTTTCTGTGGAAGTGCCCATGACTAAAGTAGCTTCAGACCAATGGGTTAACCAGACAGTTGCAGTGAAGGTACGTCTGAATCTCTCCCCCCCCCCTCCCCCCCGCCCCACCCCCACACACACAATACTTTAGCGTGAGGAACTTCAATCACCCAAGTCTGAAATAAAGGGAAAAAAATTGCAACTGCTCTGTTTAACTTCAAACGTCTTCCATGTGTCTGAGCCACCAATCTTTCCCCAATGTTAAAATTAGGTTCCGTTCTATCTTAATCATCGCTGTCCAGCTTTACAAATTTAACATAGTCAGTGAGGATCCCCTAGTAACTCTCTAACTTCTACGGACGCTACAACCATACTGACATGAGGCGTTAAGTTCAATACAGTTGTGAACTTGTGTACCCACTTACTTCCACCTTTCTACACAGACATGCGCTCCTTTCGGCTCGGCAGTGAACGATCTGGGATTGTTGAGGGCTGGAATCTACAGACTACTCTAATCGCTTTTACGCATTTGTTAGCTGCAACAGGTAGAAGACGTGCTTTGTTGGTGCTGCATATTTTAGAGATTTTGATCGAGATAAACTTACGCTGCAGTGTTCTTCTTCGGCACGCCAGTGTAGAAATGTGCACTGAATCAGCGAAGTGAAAAATCCGTGCAATACGAAGACTTAAAGTTCTAGACTCGCATATTTTACTGTTCACATAGCTACTTCTGCTTAATCTTTCATTTATTGTATCAATATCCGTTTGTATTGTGAAGTTTCGAACATTCGCGAGTGCCGCTATAAACTAATACTGCTATCGTCAATTGTAAGCTTGAACCAAATTGTGCGCTTTTAAAATATTTGTGGACAGTAGGCCTATCCTCGTTCAAAACAATCTCTCTCAAATTTCGTTGCACAATTACGTGAGAAATAAGTTAGTGTCAGAATTTTCGGACAGTTACAAAACTATATTTTCGAAAATTAACGTACGCGCGTTTTGGATTCGCAGCAAATCAGCGTTTGTAGCTCACAGTTCAGTCAAAGTATAGATGTGTACATCACCCATGAATTTTACTGTATATCAACGCAAATAAACGTGCGATTTTGAGAATTTTCGGAAGCTTCCGTCGTCCTGTGGATAATCTACAAGCAATTTGTAACAAATCGGCGTTTGTGATTTAGTTACTGTCGCAGATTTTCTAACACATTGTGTTACATCTAGCTCTCCCTTAAAGAGAAGTAGCCGTATATATTATCTTTGCATTTATAGTAAATTAACTCGGTTTTCGAGTTTGCTAACAACTATAATTAACATCAAAAGTTTTAGGAAACTAGTAATTTTTGCCACGGGTTTTTGTGTTGCCTTAATAGAAATCTCGTTTTGTGTATCTGCTGATTTCTTATATGGAATTAGCAACTTTTTAGCTCAAAAGATTAAAAGATAATCAGTAGGCTTAATTTAAAGTTAGCTGTTCACTGCCTTGTAGTACACTGCACCAGCTAAAATGCAGCCCCACTGTGAATGCTTTCTCAAACAAGGCATTGAGTGGGTTGACGTTCGTAAGTAGCTGGAAATCGCCGTGACTACCGTTAAACGATTGTCAGCTGCTGCGAACCGGTATGTTGGAAGAGCACCTGTGAAACCTGTACCAGAGATAACTCAAGTACTATCCTGTTCTAAGGGATCCTGCCTCCTCTGCGGTAAGTACTCACTTGACTGTGAGTGACGTGTCAATGGTAGAGCAAGGCGTCTGGTACAAGGTAGATGGGGACCAGGCAGGACTCAGGGTGTAGATCCGATCCTCCTAATTAACAAATTTGAGGTGCTGTCTTTCAGTGAAACTGAGCCTTTGGGACTCACTTCCCCTATTTTGGAGAAACCTGTTTTGTCTGTTGTCAGGAGGAGGCAAACACAGAAGGGTAGAGGTCTATTAACCGTTGGCAGTTCAAATGTACAGCGAATAATGGCACCCCTTAGGTAAATGGCAGCAAGGGACAGGAAAGGACAGCAGGTGCACTCAGTTTGTATGCCTGGGGGCCTCACTCAGCATGTTGAAGAGAGTATTCTGACAACCATTGAGGAAACAGAGTGCAACCAACTACAGATTGTGATGCACATTGGAACAAATGGTGCCTGTCGTTTGAGCTCAGAGGTCCTTCTTCGGTCATTCCGGCGACTGGCAGAGAAGGTTGAGAAGACCAGCCCTGTGTGTGGAGTTTCAACGAAGTTTAGAATTTGCAGAACCGATCATGGACCTTTGGCTCTGAGTCGAGTGGAATAAGTGAAGAGGAGATTTCAAAGGTTTTGAGAAAAGCTAGGCTGCGGCTTCCTTGACTTTCACCATAGGATTGAGAACTCTGGGGTCCCCCTAATTGGGTCAGGTGGGCACTACACATCACAGGCTGCTACTCAGATAGCTGACTGTGTATTGGGTGCACACAAGAGTTTTCTAGATTAGGCGACACTCTGTCCAATCCAGATAACGGTAGTTGTAGGAAACCCAGAAGTATCAGTGTAAGATTGACAGAAATGCCTTCCACTGGTGAGAGTATTAAAATCCTAAAGATAAACTGCTGAAGCATTCACAACAAAATACCAGAGTTTGAAGCACTCATGAAAAGCAGTGAAGTTCACATAATATTAGATACAGAAAGCTGGTTGAAACCTGAAATTGATAACAGTGAGAACAAATAGTTAGCAACCCCACTCATGTTGGAAACATATTGGATCTAATGGTAACAAATAGGTCTAATGTCTTTGAGGACGTACACATCGAAACTGGTATCAGTGATTATGATGCGGTTGTTGCAGCAATGATTACCAAAGTACAAAGAACAACTAAAACAAGCGGAAATATATGTTCAGTAAATTAGATAAGAAATCCGTAGTGTCGTGTCTCAATGAGGAACTTGAACCTTTCAGCACAGGTCAGGAGCACGTAGAGGAACTCGGTTTCAGGTTTAAAAGAATAGTTGACCATGCACTGGGCAGATATGCACCCAGTAGAACAGTTCATAATGGGAAGGAACCTCCATGGTATACAGTCACTGTAAAGAAATGTCTAAAGAAACGGAGATTGCTGTATAATAGGTATAAAACAAGACATGGGGCTATAGATAGAGAGACGATGAATGAAACTCGTTTGGCTGCCAAGAGAGCAATACATGATGCCTTTAATGACTACCATAGTAGAATATTGTCAAATGACGTTTCACAAAATTCAAAGAAATTTTGGTCATTTTTAAAGGGTGTTAGTGGCACCAAAGTTAGTGTCCAGTTCCTAGTGAATAAGACAGGAACTGAAATTGAGGGTAGCAAAGCAAAAGCTGAAAAGCTTAACTCCATTTTCAGATGTTCCTTTACGAAGGGAAACCGAGGAAAATTGCCCCAATTTAATCTTTGTATCACTGAAAAGATGAATGAAATAAATTTTAGTGTCAGTGAAATTGTTGAAACTGGACAAAGCTCCAGGCCTCGATGGAATCCCTATCAAATTCCATACTGAATTTCCAGCTGAGTTAGGCCATCTTCTCACTATAATCTATCATAGATCCCTTGAACAAAAAAGCGAACCAATTCTTGGAAGATGGCACAGGTCACACCTGTCTACAAGAAGGGTAGTAGAACTGATTCACGAAACTACTGCTCCTTGACATCGATTTGTAGTAGAATTTTAGAACGTATTCTGAGCTCAAATGAGGTATCATGAAGAGAATGACCTCGTCAGTGCCAACCAGCATGGATTTAGAAATCATTGTTAATGTGAAACCCAGCTTGCACTTTTCTCACATGACATACTGAAAGCTTTGGATCAAGGCAGTCAGGTAGGTGCAGTGTTGCTCGATTTCCGAAAATCATTTGCCTCAATACCACACCAATGCGTATTGTCAAAAGTACTAGCGTATTGGGTATCAAGTGAAATTTCCGACTGGTTGAGGACGTTTTGGTACGGAGAGCACAGCACATTATCTTGGATGGAGAGTCATTGTCAGATGTAGAAGTAACTTCAGATGTGCCCCAGGTAAATGTGTTGGGATCCTTGCTGTTCATGTTGTATATTAATGACCTTGCAGACGATATTAATAGTAAGCTGTCTTTTTGCAGATGATGCAGTTATCTATAATGAAGTACTATCTGAGAGGAGCTGCGTAAATATTCACACAGATCTTGATAGGATTTCAACATGGTGCAGAGATTGGCAACTTGCTCTAAATGTTCAGAAATGTAAAATTGTGCACTTGACAAAATGAAAAAGCGTATTATCCTATGACTATAATATCAATGAGTCATTGTTGGAATTGGCCAACTCCTTTAAATACTTGGGTGTAAAACTTTGTAGGTATATGAAATGTCATGATCACATAGGTTCGGTCATGGGTAAAGCAGGTGGTAGAATTCAGTTTATTGATAGAATACTGGGGAACTGCAATCAGTCTTACAAATCACTAGTTCAACTGTTTCTAGAATATTGCTCGTGTGTGTGGGATCTGTACCAGACAAGTCTATTGGGATATTGAAAGTGTTTGCAGAGTATGGATGGAGATGTAGATACATTGCCAATGTGGCAAAGCCTACGGTGGTCAGATAATATGCACTGTGTGCAAAAGATGCATTGAACTTCGTCTCCACACCCGCCTTTCACAGTCCAGTAAATTGGCCATAGCCAAGCATTGTATCTCCTTAGGGCCTTCCACGGATTATTCTGCTATGGAGATCTTGGCCTCATTGAGATCCTTATGGGATTCAATTGTTAAAGAACTGGTGGAACTCGTGGAAGATATAATTAATCGAAATGGCGCCTTCCAGCTGGATGTGGTGTGGGACATGGTGATTTCTTTAATACCTTCAGAAAGAAAACATATTATGACTAATGTCAAGTCTGGTGACTGTTGATTTTTTAATTCGACATTTGAATTTTAGATCCTCAAGCACACATTCTAACACAGAATGCACATGCAATACCACAACAATTTATGAGCCTGTGGTCACTTATGTAGTGGCTGCCTTTGTGCATATGTCTCTGTGCCAATTTTTAATATTATGTGAACTATCATTCTCCAGTGAAAAAGACACATCTGAAGAAGGCTAATGATTGTGAGCCAAAATACCATGGTAAGAAGTAGATGTCATCCCACTTCTATCCTGAAACTTCATGGAATACTCTTTACACTGAGAAAATTTCAAGAATCACATCATCTCACACTTTTGGATGAGACCACTTGTAACCAGTACAATCTTACAAATTTTCCATAAGATTAATATTTCAGAATATGTTTCAAACAGCTTTGTATTCCATAATGACCATATCCATGACATGTGTACTCTAAAAGTGTATCAACAGCATGGCTGGGCACACAAATCGTCCACATAGATCTTAGAGCATTATATCTCCAGTACAGTACATTATAATTTAACAACCAGTTTTCCTGCTCCTCCATTTCAGCATCCAATGACTTACAATATGTAATCATACATCCAGTGTTTGTTTCTGGTCATAAACCATTAACATCAATAATATGCCCTAAAACTTTAACTTTTATCATTTGCAAAGGCTGATTTTGGTAACTTTCCAATAATACTCTTTTGTCGAAATTTTTCAAAGACTTGTTCTTGAGATCCATCCATTTCTTAGAAATGATTAATATGTCATCTATGTGTAAAATGATTTTCTGTAACAGTTCGTCTCCTAAGGCATATCCAAAGCACCTACACAGACTGATACTGACATATTCTGGCCAAAATGTAAGACTTTGAATTGAAAGGACCCCCCCTTCAAATAAAAAGGCCATATACTTTCTGGAATCTGGATGTAAGGCTATGTGCCAGTAGCCCTGAGTCAAATCCATGCTACTGATATACTTTGCCCCACTAAGCTTTGCCAATACCTCCTCCATAGGAAGAGGTTTACCTCTTTCCATATCAATAATCTGATTGAGGGTGCGAGTGTCGAAAACTAGGCAGACCACTCCATTCAGTTTTTTCTCTACAAGTAAAGGATTACTACAGCATATACACTCTGAGCTTTCTGCAGGGTGTCTCAAACTCTTTAGACCAAATTGAAATATTTGATAGTGGGTCCAAAACCAACTAATTGAGATAGGGAACCAATGATCAAAAATGTATGTTTATTGTGTTATGGACATGCACAGCATACACCGCATAACAACAACATAGCTCATAGTAATTGTCCAAAGTAATGACTGTCAGTCTCAATGCATTTATTGCAACAATGCATGCAGTTATGCTGCACTCTCACAAAGATCCTGGCTGTCTGTTGTACAGTGGAACAGGCAGCAGGAGATAAACAGCATGCACCCAGGACCACCAGACAGACATACTGTACGCAACATAGCTGTAGTGCATATGTCATGTAGCGAATGCATATATCGCAAGTGCATTAACCCGTGGCACATGCATACCACTATCTCTTGTATCACTTGTCCATAGCATCAGAAAAGCTTGTGCTGTGTCCATATTAAGGTGTGTTATTGTGTGCAATGCATGATGCATAGTGAAAGATGAAATGTTACTTGTAATGAGAGTTGGCAGACATGCGTTTAAGGGATGGTGTGGCAAGATGTATTATCAGAAAATCAGTGTGAATGTATAGTGTCAGGTGTCATCCTAACTGGAAAAAGTTTATCTCTATGGATATCAACTTAAGGCAGATGAGGTCATTCACACTACAGAGAGCCAGCTTTCAAGGACACCGTGTGGACAGTACTGGTGGAACAATATTACAAACCTATGATACGGAACGTGTGCAAGCACTGGGACCAACAGATTTTGAGTCCCACATTCAATTCTGTCAATGGGTTATCCACTGGAGTGCTCAACTTCAAACAGTTCATGATATTGCAGTGCCTGTGTTATTCCAAATAACACTGCAATGTTCCTTTGGACATGCATGCATGTCCCGGTCTGGCACAAATTTTCATTGTCGTCATTCCATTATGCAGCTGATGGTTGTTCATATTCGCAACTATGAATACATTTCATGTATTTCATACAATGTTTTTCTCTCAGATGGTGCCTCATCATGATGGTGTTTTCAACAGCCATGTCTGGACTGAGGACAGTCCCCATACCACCTACATTGGTGGCCATCAGAAATGTATGGGTGGGCATTGTCCAAGATCACATAATAGGACTTCATTTGCTCCTTCGCCATTTGAAAGATTCATGTTACCTGGTGTTCCTGTGAGATGTGCTGCCACAGTTCTTGGAGACTGGACACCTTGGTATTTGTGAAAGGATATGGTTTTCAACATGATTGTGCATCAGCCCATTTTGATGTTAATGTCTGCAGGCAACTGAACTTCATGTACCCTCATCACTGAATTCAAAAGGGAGGTCCTGCCCTATGGTCAGCACAGTATAGCCAGATCTCATATCTCTGGACTTTTTCTTCTGGGTTTACATCAGGATATTGGCTTGCCAGGAGGGTCCAAGCTGCCTGTTTCCTGGTATGACAAAACACCAGTGGTCTTTGAGAGAGTGTAGCAGAACTTCATGCACCACTGCCATCCATACATTGAGATTGGCTGTCATCACTTTAGATAATTACTGTGAGCTACATTGTTTTCATGCTGTATACACTGTGCATGTCTGTAACAATGTTAATATGCATATTTGACCATTTCCCTATCTCAATATAGCTGGTTGTGGACCCGCTATCACCTGCATCAATTTCACCCATTGGTTTTGAGAAATCTTACAGAATGCCTTGCTTAACAACGTTTTGAATTTCTTATGTAACTGCAGATTTCAAAGTCGATGGGATTCTACTGTCACTTACATACTACCTGAATTATCATAACCGGTATCTTTATACTTATTCAGTAAACTAAGCAATTCTGTTCTTTCCATTAACTCAGAATTAACACTGTTACGACTTATTCTACTATCACCACACTTATAAGGCTACATTAGACTGTAGTGTAGACCACCAATTTACCATTTCTTGAATAATTATATTACCATCACTTTGATTATAAAAAGGAATAGATATTGTTTGCTTCTGGCTACAAAATCACGCTAATTTGTTTCAACTTGTCTAAACCCAGTAGTTATGAAATATTCATCAATGATACTTCAAGCAAACTATTGTTCATCTTGCAGTCTGTTAAGGTAAAGTTTACAAGTACCTCATTCTTTACCATCTTTCTCCTTGAACCTGTGATTCCAATAATCTAAGTAACTGTAACAGCTAGAACTGTATAGTTGCCTTTATTCTGTCTTAGCTACTATGGAAATAATGCTTCCTAAGTCTACAATAATATTCACCTTATTTTCTAGTATTTTACCCCAAGTAATAGGTTTATTAAATTTTACTTCTACCAAGGCAATAAGTTCTTCAGTAATTCTGCCCTGAGCAACTTTTCTTCCATCAGGCTGATTATGCGTAACAGTTTGGCCACTCCATCTTGATCGTTTGGTCTCCGGTGTTGGCCATTCCCAGGAGACCTACCACATTTCCTGCATTCTCGATAATCAATGTTCCAACCTGATAGGTAATTTCTTGCATACACCACCCTTTTGCTCCATTAGAGTCAGGGCTTTTAGGTCTCTTAACTTGACAATATTGAGCATTACAGACCGCCCTATTACCTCTACCTTTGACTCCATTGTACTTATATTCATCCCAACTGTACTTATTCCTTTCTTCTTCCTCAGTTTCATTTAAGATATCTAGTTGTTCTAGAAAACTCAGAATGGCATTGATATTAGACATTCTCATTCTGTCATCTACTCTCTTACATATGATGGAATTGGATACTTAAAATCTTCACTAAGTGTCTGTCACTGACTGGCTCAAGCAAAAATTTCATGTGTGTGGCATGTCACTCAAAGTATTTCCTCAATCTTCCCCACTCATGATTATAATGGGTAGGGTCCAAAAGCTCTGGCATTAATTTTTATTGTTCCGCTTCTGACCAATACATTTCTTTGAACTGTTTACAGAATCTCTCTAAGCTTGTAAAAACTTCAGTATGTAACACTCTTCACTCTAATGCTTCCCCTTCTAAATGACTTTTTTGCAAATTTGACCCTTTTTCTGTGATTCTATGAACTGGATAACAAACCCTCAAACGTTCTAAGAAATATTATTGGGTGTAATGTGCCTTCAGGTTTAAAGATCAAGAATTATTGTGCTGAATGACTCCCATGCTCAATACAAAATACTTCCCACTGGTCTTTGGTTGTCCGACATCATGTTTTCACCCCAGAAATTATCTCATTTGTACTCTCAACATTTTCCCTGCTGTTCACAGTATGCACTCCCACTTTCACTGCCATTTCATTTGCCAATAATTATTATACTGTGGCAAGGTGAGTGTCTGCCATTACCATTTTGTAACATGCTAGTGAAATTCGTTTGCCATGGTTCCTCCTTCCTCACCAAGCTTACAATCAGTGTATTCCACTGGTTTATCTATTACCCCTCCTAATGTGGTCGAACTGGTTTTATACCTTACTGTGTCAATGACTTTGTTCCTTCGTAAACCGTCAATTCTTTTCACATCTAAGGTGACTTGCTTTCGTAGTACTTCAAGTTCTATTTGTTCTTTTTCTTTCTTTTTCTGTCTCTAGTTTTAGCTCTGAAAAGTGAAGATAGATTCGATAAATTACAGTGAAGTTACATCAACATTTGGAAGCGAATCCTTCTGAGTCGATTTGGTTTTACTCTCTAGTACTCCAACCAAAGAATAAAGAGCATTCAAAAAGAACGAGCCAGAGACACAATTAGAGAAACCAGTACCTGTATGTTAGAAGCATTGACCCTGACTGTTGAGACACTTGTCCCACTGTGACACAAGGCGGTGAACAGTTGTCTCATAAAATTCCCTGGGCTGCGATGTTAACCGGTTCTGCATGTACAGCTGGACATCGTCGTCTGAGGTGAATCGTTTTGGCCCCCTTCAGACTCACTTCCTGCAACACGAGACAACAGAGAATGCCCAGCATTACTCCCAAACGTTGACCACCTTTCGCGATCAAATCAAAATGACCTGGCAGTCTCACCTGTGGGATCGTTCTGCTCCACAACAATGCAAAGTCCCATATGGCCACAGTCGCGGCACTCCTGCAGAAATTCAAATGCCAGGTTCTCGGCCACCCTCCCTACAGTCCAGACCTCTCTCCCTGTGATTACGCCATATTTGGTCCCCTTAAAAACGCTGTGAGGGGCAAATGACTCACCTCGGACGACGACGTCCAGCTGTATGAATTTTATGAGACAGCCATTCACCACGTGGTGTCACAGTGGGACAAGTGTCTCAACATCAAAGGTCAATACTTCTAACATACAGGAACTGGTTTCTGTAATTATGCCTCCAGCTCGTTTCTTTTTGAACACCCCTTATAGTTTTTAATCCAGAAACATCCTCAGTTAACCACTAAGTTCATTAAGTAAGTGAGCTTTCTCTTCTCCCAAATCATTAGTATGAGCCTGGAATTGTTGTCCAAACTTGGTCATTTCTTGTCTGAGTGTCTTCTTATCATTTGTGATATTAGTTGTATTCTGCTTTAAACCTGAAAGTCAGCTTTAAGGTCACAATTATCCTTTCCTGAAAGTCAGCTTTAAGGTCCCAATTATCCTTTCTTAATTCAAAACTATTCTTATCCATTTGCTCCTTCTTTTAGCATTCGTGAAACTTCCTCCTCTGTCTTAATTACTACTGGCTATTGTATTACACTTTTGGCCTAATATACTTCACACTTAATATTCACACTACACCCATAATATAAAGGCTGTTATGAAATGACACACTGGTAACACTTTTTTATTGGATACCTGTAGGTTTGGCTTGGATCTGCTGATGCATCATCCCAATCACTACAATTCTCTGACCACCACTCCACTGCTGCAAACTTGCCGTCGTTTGCATTGTGGTGGAAGTTCCACTAGTTCCACTTCCTACCACTAGTAGTCTGCCTTTCATAATCTGCATGCCCAGCTATAACTGCTCCCTCGATATGAACAAAATTTAAAGCATGGTGGATGCAGGATTTCTCCACATTCATTCCAAGAATTCTTCTGGTCTCTGTCTTCCCATGGCAACCAACAATCAACTCAGTTCTCTGGTTCTCTGTATTGGATTTACTGTTCCTTTGGTTGCACCAAGTGTTGACACATAGTTCACTAGATGTGTCAGTTCTTAGTATCAGATACACAACTAATATGAAACACTGTGCCCAACCAACAGGAAATGTGCTACTTGTAGATGTGAGTTTTCAAATCTATGACTCAGTTCCCATTACATGGTTATAAAAATGTGATTCTAAAATCTTCCTTGAAATGATATTCGAAATGTAGAAGCGCTTGTTTGTATTTGTTACTTCTTGATTAGATCGTTGGCTGCCGGCCTCCATGTGCGTCTCCATAATTCAACAACAGGATTGACACTTAAAAATCAGTCTTCATGATGATGATACAATTCAATCTTGCAGATCCTTATCTCTCAAATAAAGAAAACCCTGAGACTTTTCTACAGCTGGGCATATGAAATCAACATTATCCAAAAAGTTTGAATCCTCGTTAAACAAAAGGCCATAACTGTCATATAGATTTTTAAATGTTGTCTCTGATATCAATAACTGTTTAGCTCATTTTTCCCACAACTCTGGATTGCCCTAATTGGATAAATCATATTCTGACTTTTAAATAAACATCTTCAATTGACATAAGCATTCCATTAATACAATTCAGTTTATCTGCAATCACAGTTTTCCTTATTTACAAATCGTAGTCAGAGATATTAATCCTTTTAGAAGTCCAATATCTACAGTAACGCTATTTCTTTTTTAAATTGATTTTTTAAAAAAGCCATTTAACTTTGTGCAGTGTACCCCATGATTACAAATAGGTCTTTTTAAATGACATAACTATCAGTGAAGTGCATTACACATTGTTCTCAACTAACTGTTCCTGAAACTACTGATTGCTAATATAATTTCAGTAGAAACTCATTATTAATTGTCTGTTGAATGTTCAGTATAATGAGTTACTTCAATCTTCTTAATTGTTCTGCCTTTGAATTCACAGTTTAAGTGCAGCCTATGGATCCACATGACAATCAAAAATTGATCACCTCCACTTTTGAATCAACTGTTTATAGTTCGAGATACTACTGTATGTAATAACCAATTTTTCTTATTTTTACATTAATGAAATATTCTTCTCCTTTCTTGAACCTCTAATTATATTCCTATGTTGAATTAACTTCCAATCACTTTGAAGAATTAATCTTTCCTAGATATCCAATCTCAAATTATTGGACTTTCTAATTTAGAGTCTGATAACTTCTGGATATACTTCAGAAATCACTGTAAGTACTTCATCTTTACCAGCAGTATAAATCGACACAAAGAGAGTGAAACACAAACAGTGTAACATTCACTATATGATCATCACTGAATCAGTGGTTATAATATTATATTTCATCAATTATGTCAACACTTATCAATTTGATAAGAGTCTAGCCGGCCGAAGTGGCCGTGCGGTTAAAGGCGCTGCAGTCTGGAACCGCAAGAGCGCTACGGTCGCAGGTTCGAATCCTGCCTCGGGCATGGATGTTTGTGATGTCCTTAGGTTAGTTAGGTTTAACTAGTTCTAAGTTCTAGGGGACTCAGCAGTTGAGTCCCATAGTGCTCAGAGCCATTTGAACCATTTGATAAGAGTCTTGGCAAAAGCTTCCAAGGCATAATTCTGTCAGCTGGCTGTTAGCTGGACTGCAATATCAACTGGGTCCGGACAGCTCCATGATTGCAGCACACTTCTGAAATACCTTGCCTCTCTCGTGGGCCCTATATCAAAATTTGTGGTGGGGCCGTTTTACCCTAATGTGGCAAAGCTGAAATTGAGGATTGAGATTTTTCACAGAAGAAACAAAAATTCTCATTTTGAGTAAAATGATTGCTGTAGTTATTGATTAAGTATAAGTTACATAGGGAAGTAATTATTTAAAAAGAATGCTCCTAAGAGCCAAGTTAGGCAAACAATTCTAATATATGCTTTTCTCGCCTTTTTTGGCAAACATATTTATTAAATCATCCATAGCTGAAGATGATTTTAGTTTTTCGAGGTGTTCTGCCTCTGTAGACAGCTCTGACAAGTCTGAAAGCTGTTCTTGGCTCATTTGATAGTTTTTAATCAGTTTTAATTTCTAAAAACTTTTTTCAGCTGTTGCAGTTGCTACAGGAAGCGTCAGAAGTGGGAAACATACTGTTATTACCTCAGGAAAACTGGATGCAGGGCAACTGAATTTAATCAGTAATAATTCTGTGGATTCCTTAATGGAATTTCAGTTTTTAAGCACATTTTCAAAGAAATTAATTGTTCATCCAGATCAAATGTCATGTCCACTGATTTTAGCAGTCAGTTTCCCACATCCCGTCTCATTATTTCATTTGAAAATGATAGAGTGTTTCTCTGGTTGTAACACTTCGAATGTATTACTAAGGTTACAGAGGCTTCGAAGTCTTTGTTGAGTTTGAGGAATTAATATATCTAAACAGCAGTTGCACACATTTATTTTGAAGTACGATTCCAGGTCTGAAATTCTGTCTCCTGATAACACATCAAAAGATAGCTTCATCATCTTCTGTCTTTTATTTTTGAAAACATTGTTACCCCTCACTCTTTTGCAAGGTCTTTAGACTGTTTAGCATACCATGGAATGCGATTTTGATTTCTTATTTTACTCAGTCTAATCAAAACGTTACTCAGTAAAATACTGGCTTTCTGTAAATCATTATTTTCATGCTGTAGAACATTAGAATCCGGATTTCAAATAATGAATTAAAAAAGGCGACAAGCACTATAAAATCATACATGTCTAAATAGTAATTATATCTTTACATTCATCACACTCGTCTTTTTGATTGGAAATTAAACTTACCTGGCAGAAAGTTTTCATTATTAATGAATAATTTTTCTTTATAGCTGATCATCTAGTAGGGCATACTTTCTGAAGAGTAATTTTATATTTTAAATATTTATCTTTACTCAGCATTGAGCAGCGTTTTATACTATTGCCAAAAAAAGGTATATATTTTTTTCCAAAGTTTCGAAAAAAACTGACACTTCAGGAACAATTTTTGCAGCATCGTTTAAAATTAAAGTTAGTGCATATGCCACACAATGAATATAATATGCATTTGGTGCATGTTCTTTTACAAGGGCTTGTAATCCATCACCAAATATAACATTTGCTCCATCACAACTCTGCCCTCTACATTAGGACAAATCAGTTCCATATTCCTTTATAGTATTAAAAAAATTTCAGTTTTAAGCCCTTCTGCACTACAATTGACTACTGATATAAATCCATACCTACCCCATGAACCATGGACCTTGCTGTTGGTGAGGAGGCTTGCATGCCTCAGCGATACAGATAGCTATACCGTAGGTGCAACCAACAGAGGGGTATCTGTTGAGAAGCCAGACAAACACGTGGTTCCTGAAGAGGGGCAGCAGCCTTTTCAGTAGTTGCAGAGGCAACAGTCTGCATGATTGACTGATTTGTCCTTGTAACACTAATCAAAATGGCCTTGCTGTGCTGGTACTGCGAACGGCTGAAAGCGAGAAGAAACTACATCCGATATTTCTCCCGAGGGCATGCAGCTTTACTGTATGGTTAAATGATGATGGCGTCCTCTTGGGTAAAATATCCTGGAGGTAAAATAGTCCCCTATTTGGATCTCCGAACTGGGACCACTCAGGAGAACATTGTTATCAGGAGAATGAAAACTGGCGTTCTACGGGTCGGAGTGTGGAATTTCAGATCCCTTAATCGGGCAGGTAGGCCAGAAAATTTAAAAAGGGAAATGGATCGGTTACAGTTAGATATAGTGGGAATTAGTGAAGTTTGGTGGCAGGAGGAACAAGACTTCTGGTCAGGTGACTACAGTTTATAAACAAAAAATCAAATAGGGGTAATGCAGGAGTAGGTTTAATAATGAATAAAAAAAATAGGAGTGTGGGTAAGCTACTACAAACAGCATAGTGTACGCATTATTGTGGCCAAGATAGACACGAAGCCCACGCCTACTACAGTAGTACAAGTTTATATGACAACTAGCTCTGCAGATGATGCAGAAATTGATGAAATGTATGATGAGATAAAAGAAATTATTCAGGTACTGAAGGAAGACGAAAATTTAATAGTCATGGGTGACAGGAATTCGACAGTAGGAAAAGGAAGAGAAGGAAACGTAGTAGGTGAACATGGATTGCGGCTAAGAAATGCAAGAGGAAGCCGCCTGGTAGAATTTTGCACAGAGCATAACTTAATCATACCTAACACCTGGTTCAAGAATCATGAAAGTGGGTTGTATACATGAAAGAACCCTGGAGATACTAGAAGGTTTCAGATATATTATATAATGGTAAGACAGAGATTTAGGAACCAGGTTTTAAATAGTAAGACATTTCCAGGGGAAGATGTGGACTCTGACCACAATCTATTGATTATGAACTGTAGATTATAACTGAAGAAACTGCAAAAAGGTGGGAATTTGAGGAGATGGGGCCTGGATAAACTGAAAGAACCAGAGGTTGTAGAGAGCTTCAGGGAGAGCATTAGGGAACGATTGACAAGAATGGGGGAAAGAAATACAGTAGAAGAAGAATGGGTAGCTTTGAGAGATGAAATAGTGAAGGTAGCAGAGGATGAAGTAGGTAAAAAGACGTGGGCTAGTAGAAATCCTTGGGTAACAGAAGAGATACTGAATTTAATTGATGAAAGGAGAAAATATAAAAATGCAGTAAATGAAGTGGCAAAAAAGAATACAAACGTCTCAAAAATGAGATCGACAGGAAATGCAAAATGGCTAAGCAGGGATGGCTAGAGCACAAATGTAAGGATGTAGACGCACATATGACTAGGGGTATGACAGAGACTGCCTACAGGGAAATTAAAGAGACCTTTGGAGAAAAGAGAACCACTTGCATGAATATCTAGAACTCAGATGGAAACCCAGTTCTAAGCAAAGAAGGGAAAGGAGAAAGGTGGAAGGAGTATATAGGGGGTCTATACAAGGGCAATGTTCTTGAGGATAATATTATAGAAATGGAAGAGAATGTAGATGAAGATGGAATAGGAGATATGATACTGCGTGAAGAGTTTGAGAGAGCACTGAAAGACCTAAGTCGAAACAAGGCCGCGGGAGTAGACAACATTCCATTGGAACTAATGACGACCTTGGGAGAGCCAGTCCTGACAAAACTCTACAATCTGGTGAGCAAGATGTATGAGACAGGCGAAATACCCGCAGACTTCAAGAAGAATACAATAATTCCAATACCAAAGAAAGCAGGTGTTGACAGATGTGAAAATTACCGAACTGACAGTTTAATAAGCCACGGCTGCGAAATACTAACAAGAATTTTTTACAGACGAATGGAAAAATTGGTGGAAGCCGACCTTGGGAACGATCAGTTTGGATTCTGTAGAAATGTTGGAACACGTGAGGCAATACTGATCCTATGACTTTTCTTATAAAATAGATTAAAGAACAGCAAACCTACATACCTAGCATTTGTAGACTTAGAGAAACCTTTTGACAATGTTGACTTAAATACTCTCTTTCAAATTCTGAAGGTGGCAGGGGTAAAATACAGGGAGCAAAAGGCTATTTATAATTTGTACAGAAACCCGATGGCAGTTATAAGAGTCGAGGGACATGAAAGGGTAGCAGTGGTTGGGAAGGGAGTGAGACAGGGTTGTAGCCTGTCCCCAATGTTATTCAATCTGTATATTGAGCAAGAAGTAAAGGAAACAAAAGAAAAATTCTTAGTAGGACTTAAAATCCATGCAGAAGAAATAAAAACTTTGAGGTTCGCCGATGACATTGTTATTCTGTCAGAGACAGCAAAGGACTTGGAACAGCAGTAGAACGGAATGGACAGTGTCTTGAAAGGAGGATATAAGATGAACATCAACAAAAGCAAAACGAGGATAATGGAATGTAGTCGGATTAAATCGCGTGATGCTGCGGGAATTAGATTAGGAAATGAGAGGCTTAAAGTAGTAAATGAGTTTTCCTATTTGGGGAGCAAAATAACTGATGATGGTCGAAGTAGAGAGGATATAAAATGCAGACTGGCAATGGCAAGGAAAGCGTTTCTGAATAAGAGCAATTTGTTAACATCGAGTATAGATTTAAGTGACAGGATGTCGTTTCTGAGAGTATTTGTATGGAGTGTAGCCATGTATGGAAATGAAACATGGACGATAATTAGTTTAGACAAGAAGAGAATAGAAGCTTTCGAAATGTGGTGCTATAGAAGACTGCTGAAGAGTAGATGGGTAGATCAGATAACTAATGAGGAAGTATTGAATAGAATTGGAGAGAAGAGAAATTTGTGGCACAACTTGACTAGGAGAAGGGATCGGTCGGTGGGGCATATTCTGAGGTATCAAGGAATCACCAATTTAGTATTGCAGGGCAGTGTGGAGGGTAAAAATCGTAGAGGGAGACCAAGAGATGAATACACTAAACAGATTCAGAAGAATGTAGGTTGCAGTAGGTACTGGGAGATGAAGAAGTTTGCACAGGATAGAGTAGTGTGGAGAGCTGCATCAAACCAGTCTCAGGACTGAAGATGACATCAACAAACAACATAAATCCATAAAAGGACTCGCAGATTTTTATTTCCTTATGCACTTGATCATCATTTTCTACTGTTGATACATACTGAAAAGCTACAGAAAGTTGATCAGTTTTTGACATGTCTTGAGCTTTATGCAAAATAATCGCCATAAATGGAGCTTTTTTAATTTCTAAAAGAATATTTTCTCTAAATGCAGAAGCAAGTAAATTAATAATTTCATTTTGAATCGTGGGCTTAAGTAATTTATCTCACATTTTGGCTTTAAAAGAAGTTCTTTAGAAATAGGATCACTAATCATGACATTAATAACATGATGCAATACATTGCACCAGAAAGTAATTTTACTATTGATTTCACTTTGCAGTAAAGTATCGATGGTATTACCTTGTAACCAATTATTAACAGATAGAGCCACATTAATATGCTGCTATGAGTTTTCATATTCAGATATACGCTGTGCAGACGCTCAGTAGCTCGGTATGGGCATTCGTTGAAGTTTCGAGAACATACACTCCTGGAAATTGAAATAAGAACACCGTGAATTCATTGTCCCAGGAAGGGGAAACTTTATTGACACATTCCTGGGGTCAGATACATCACACGATCACACTGACAGAACCACAGGCACATAGACACAGGCAACAGAGCATGCACAATGTCGGCACTAGTACAGTGTATATCCACCTTTCGCAGCAATGCAGGCTGCTATTCTCCCATGGAGACGATCGTAGAGATGCTGGATGTAGTCCTGTGGAACGGCTTGCCATGCCATTTCCACCTGGCGCCTCAGTTGGACCAGCGTTCGTGCTGGACGTGCAGACCGCGTGAGAGGACGCTTCATCCAGTCCCAAACATGCTCAATGGGGGACAGATCCGGAGATCTTGCTGGCCAGGGTAGTTGACTTACACCTTCTAGAGCACGTTGGGTGGCACGGGATACATGCGGACGTGCATTGTCCTGTTGGAACAGCAAGTTCCCTTGCCGGTCTAGGAATGGTAGAACGATGGGTTCGATGACGGTTTGGATGTACCGTGCACTATTCAGTGTCCCCTCGACGATCACCAGTGGTGTACGGCCAGTGTAGGAGATCGCTCCCCACACCATGATGCCGGGTGTTGGCCCTGTGTGCCTCGGTCGTATGCAGTCCTGATTGTGGCGCTCACCTGCACGGCGCCAAACACGCATACGACCATCATTGGCACCAATGCAGAAGCGACTCTCATCGCTGAAGACGACACATCTCCATTCGTCCCTCCATTCACGCCTGTCGCGACACCACTGGAGGCGGGCTGCACGATGTTGGGGCGTGAGCGGAAGACGGCCTAACGGTGTGCGGGACCGTAGCCCAGCTTCATGGAGACGGTTGCGAATGGTCCTCGCCGATACCCCAGGAGCAACAGTGTCCCTAATTTGCTGGGAAGTGGCGGTGCGGTCCCCTACGGCACTGCGTAGGATCCTACGGTCTTGGCGTGCATCCGTGCGTCGCTGCGGTCCGGTCCCAGGTCGACGGGCACGTGCACCTTCCGCCGACCACTGGCGACAACATCGATGTACTGTGGAGACCTCACGCCCCACGTGTTGAGCAATTCGGCGGTACGTCCACCCGGCCTCCCGCATGCCCACTATACGCCCTCGCTCAAAGTCCGTCAACTGCACATACGGTTCACGTCCACGCTGTCGCGGCATGCTACCAGTGTTAAAGACTGCGATGGAGCTCCGTATGCCACGGCAAACTGGCTGACAGTGACGGCGGCGGTGCACAAATGCTGCGCAGCTAGCGCCATTCGACGGCCAACACCGCTGTTCCTGGTGTGTCCGCTGTGCCGTGCGTGTGATCATTGCTTGTACAGCCCTCTCGCAGTGTCCGGAGCAAGTATGGTGGGTCTGACACACCGGTGTCAATGTGTTCTTTTTTCCATTTCCAGGAGTGTACTTTCACTGAGGAGTCAAGCAGTATATTGCTCCCTCCTATGTATATCTCGCGAAGAGACCATGAGGATAAAATTAGAGAGATTAGAGCCCACACAGAGGCATACCAACAATCTTTCTTTCCATGAACAATACGAGACTGGAATAGAAGGGAGAACCGATAGAGGTACTCCAGGTACCCTCCGCTACACACCGTCAGGTGGCTTGCGGAGTATGGATGTAGATGTAGATGTAGAACACTATTAACCCATGTGGAGGAATCTGATTTGCTTTGACCATCTGCCAACAACAAACAGAAGTGACAATATGATTTGTTTAAAATATTAGAATAACATAGCCATGACCCTGTAATTTCTGTACCAGCCTTATCGAAATACAAGTAATGATAGGCTGAAAAACATTGCTTTGTTTCTGTATCCTTTGTAAAGGGTCACTGTGGTTTACATGGGCCCAATTTAAAAATTTTCTTGTTCGCATTCAGTAAGGCTGCCATCAAAATTTCCTCTACCTGTTGAAGATATATTATAAAATTCCTCAGACTTATTAAGATCTTCGGTATGGGTTTTTTCTATTTCTCTGCAGACAATGTGTTCCAGATGAATGTAAAAATAAAATGAAGAAAAATAAAAGTAATACTTTTTGAAAATTATTCTAAACTGTAGGGTTAAAAATGTGAGTTAAACATGTCTTCAATTTTTTAAATTAGTCTTTAAAACACACCTGGCGAACCAAAATCGTTTCATGGGCCTCCTTGATGAAGTGCAATGTCAAAGCGTGCCATAATGTATAGATTGTTCAGCAAGATCGCAGTGGTGTGGGGGATGCTAGCTGCAGAAGGCAGATGCAGAAGAATGAGTAAAATAAATAGCCATAATCTGCGGCCACCTTATTCAGTGCAAGCAAAACACATGCACACACCATTTTCCTGTTGTTCCGCACTACCACTATGGTGGACATTCGACGAATACAAGTGATATTTTGTGGAAGCACTTTCTTTGCAGAATCATTGATATTCGTATGTGGTACATCTTTCTACTAAAGAATATGACACTGAAGAGAGATTTTGACTGATTTGTCTTTTGTTTTTGTTTTTAACGGCCAGTGTCGGTTGGTCACAGTCGGTGTGCTCCCTGCCGCCGTTGGATAAGCAGCTGCAGCAGCAAGTCGTATACTCCTAGCTCACTCATTTCTTACATAGTTTAATTCTTAATTTCTTTGAGTGTTTTTGGTACTTGCATTGTTTGATACATAAATTTCGGGCGTATTATAGTATTTGAGAGTTGTAGCATCGCGTTTTAGTACCTGAATAGTGTAAATTCGCGTAGTCGTTTGTCTTTTGTTTTTGTTTTGAACGGCCAGTGTCGGTTGGTCACAGTCAGTGTGCTCCCTGCCGCCGTTGGATAAGCAGCTGCAGCAGCAAGTCGTATACTCCTAGCTCACTCATTTCTTACATAGTTTAATTCTTAATTTCTTTGAGTGTTTTTGGTACTTGCATTGTTTGATACATAAATTTCGGGCGTATTATAGTATTTGCGAGTTGTAGCATCGCGTTTTAGTACCTGAATAGTGTAAAATCGCGTAGTCTCCTTCCGCTGCCGAGCAGTGTGTCAGCAGTGCGTTAGTAGCAGCATTACTGCATTTACTAGGCAATCTTGTATTTTAATAACCGTTTAAATTTTGTCGATTTGTTTGCACTCTCTGTAGATTAGTTCAGACGTTCTTTGCAAAACAGTTTTTAGCATGGATAGGGACTGCAACTGCTGTGTTCGGATGCAGGCTGAGTTGGCATCCCTTCGCTCCCAGCTTCAGGCAGTGTTGGCTTCGGTCACACAGCTTGAGGCTGTTGCCAATGGGCATCACTGTGGGGGTCCGGACGGGGGTTTGTCGGGGACGGCCAGCTCGTCCCACGCATCCCCCGATCGGACTAAGACTGTGGTTGCCCGGGATACTGCCCGCATTGAGGCTGATCCCTCACCTGTGGTAGAGTGGGAGGTAGTCTCAAGGTGTGGCAGGGGGCGAAAGACATTCCGGAGGGCTGAACGGAAGGCCTCTCCAGTTTGTCTGACGAACCGGTTTCAGGTTCTGTCTCAGGCTGATACTGATCTTCGGCCTGACATGGCTGCTTGTCCTGTTCCAGAGGTTGCCCCTCAGTCTGCAAGATCCGGGCGGTCGCAGAGGGTGGGCTTACTGGTAGTTGGGAGCTCCAACGTCAGGCGCGTAATGGGGCCCCTTAGAGAAATGGCAGCAAGAGAGGGGAAGAAAACCAATGTGCACTCCGTGTGCATACCGGGGGGAGTCATTCCAGATGTGGAAAGGGTCCTTCCGGATGCCATGAAGGGTACAGGGTGCACCCATCTGCAGGTGGTCGCTCATGTCGGCACCAATGATGTGTGTCGCTATGGATCAGAGGAAATCCTCTCTGGCTTCTGACGGCTATCTGATTTGGTGAAGACTGCCAGTCTCGCTAGCGGGATGAAAGCAGAGCTCACCATCTGCAGCATCGTCGACAGGACTGACTGCGGACCTTTGGTACAGAGCCGAGTGGAGGGTCTGAATCAGAGGCTGAGACGGTTCTGCGACAGTGTGGGCTGCAGATTCCTCGACTTGCGCCATAGGGTGGTGGGGTTTCGGGTTCCGCTGGATAGGTCAGGAGTCCACTACACGCAGCAAGCGGCTACACGGGTAGCAGGGGTTGTGTGGCGTGGACTGGGCGGTTTTTTAGGTTAGATGGCCTCGGGCAAGTACAGAAAGGGCAACAACCTCAAAGGGTGCGGAGCAAAGTCAGGACATGCGGGGACCAAGCAGCAATCGGTATTGTAATTGTAAACTGTCGAAGCTGCGTTGGTAAAGTACCGGAACTTCAAGCGCTGATAGAAAGCACCGAAGCTGAAATCGTTATAGGTACAGAGAGCTGGCTTAAGCCAGAGATAAATTCTGCCGAAATTTTTACAGAGGTACAGACGGTGTTTAGGAAGAATAGATTGCATGCAACCGGTGGTGGAGTGTTTGTCGCTGTAAGTAGTAGTTTATCCTGTAGTGAAGTAGAAGTGGATAGTTCCTGTGAATTATTATGGGTGGAGGTTACACTCAACAACAGAGCTGGGTTAATAATTGGCTCCTTTTACCGACCTCCCGACTCAGCAGCGTTAGTGGCAGAACAACTGAGAGAAAATTTGGAATACATTTCGCATAAATTTCCTCAGCATGTTATAGTCTTAGGTGGAGATTTCAATTTACCAGATATAGACTGGGACACTCAGGTGTTTAGGACGGGTGGTAGGGACAGAGCATCGAGTGACATTATACTGAGTGCACTATCCGAAAATTACCTCGAGCAATTAAACAGAGAACCGACTCGTGGAGATAACATCTTGGACCTACTGATAACAAACAGACCCGAACTTCTCGACTCTGTAAGTGCAGAACAGGGAATCAGTGATCATAAGGCCGTTGTAGCATCCCTGAATATGGAAGTTAATAGGAATATAAAAAAAGGGAGGAAGGTTTATCTGTTTAGCAAGAGTAATAGAAGGCAGATTTCAGACCACCTAACAGATCAAAACGAAAATTTCTGTTCCGACACTGATAATGTTGAGTGTTTATGGAAAAAGTTCAAGGCAATCGTAAAATGCGTTTTAGACAGGTACGTGCCGAGTAAAACTGTGAGGGACGGGAAAGCCCACCGTGGTACAACAACAAAGTTAGGAAACTACTGCGAAAGCAAAGAGAGCTTCACTCCAAGTTTAAACGCAGCCAAAACCTCTCAGACAAACAGAAGCTAAGCGATGTCAAAGTTAGCGTAAGGAGGGCTATGCGAGAAGCGTTCAGTGAATTCGAAAGTAAAATTCTATGTACAGACTTGACAGAAAATCCTAGGAAGTTCTGGTCTTACGTTAAATCAGTAAGTGGCTCGAAACAGCATATCCAGACACTCCGGGATGATGATGGCATTGAAACAGAGGATGACACGCGTAAAGCTGAAATACTAAACACCTTTTTCCAAAGCTGTTTCACAGAGGAAGACCGCACTGCAGTTCCTTCTCTAAATCCTCGCACAAACGAAAAAATGGCTGACATCGAAATAAGTGTCCAAGGAATAGAAAAGCAACTGGAATCACTCAACAGAGGAAAGTCCACTGGACCTGACGGGATACCAATTCGATTCTACACAGAGTACGCGAAAGAACTTGCCCCCCTTCTAACAGCCGTGTACCGCAAGTCTCTAGAGGAACGGAGGGTTCCAAATGATTGGAAAAGAGCACAGGTAGTCCCAGTCTTCAAGAAGGGTCGTCGAGCAGATGCGCGAAACTATAGACCTATATCTCTGACGTCGATCTGTTGTAGAATTTTAGAACATGTTTTTTGCTCGAGTATCATGTCGTTTTTGGAAACCCAGAATCTACTATGTAGGAATCAACATGGATTCCGGAAACAGCGATCGTGTGAGACCCAACTCGCGTTATTTGTTCATGAGACCCAGAAAATATTAGATACAGGCTCCCAGGTAGATGCTATTTTTCTTGACTTCCGGAAGGCGTTCGATACAGTTCCGCACTGTCGCCTGATAAACAAAGTAAGAGCCTACGGAATATCAGACCAGCTGTGTGGCTGGATTGAAGATTTTTTAGCAAACAGAACACAGCATGTTGTTATCAATGGAGAGACGTCTACAGACGTTAAGGTAACCTCTGGCGTGCCACAGGGAAGTGTTATGGGACCATTGCTTTTCACAATATATATAAATGACCTAGTAGATAGTGTCGGAAGTTCCATGCGGCTTTTTGCGGATGATGCTGTAGTATACAGAGAAGTTGCAGCATTAGAAAATTGTAGCGAAATGCAGGAAGATCTGCAGCGGATAGGCACTTGGTGCAGGGAGTGGCAACTGTCCCTTAACATAGACAAATGTAATGTATTGCGAACACATAGAAAGAAGGATCCTTTATTGTATGATTATATGATAGCGGAACAAACACTGGTAGCAGTTACTTCTGTAAAATATCTGGGAGTATGCGTGCGGAACGATTTGAAGTGGAATGATCATATAAAATTAATTGTTGGTAAGGCGGGTACCAGGTTGAGATTCATTGGGAGAGTGCTTAGAAAATGTAGTCCAGCAACAAAGGAGGTGGCTTACAAAACACTCGTTCGACCTATACTTGAGTATTGCTCATCAGTGTGGGATCTGTACCAGATCGGGTTGACGGAGGAGATAGAGAAGATCCAAAGAAGAGCGGCGCGTTTCGTCACAGGGTTATTTGGTAACCGTGATAGCGTTACGGAGATGTTTAATAAACTCAAGTGGCAGACTCTGCAAGAGAGGCGCTCTGCATCGCGGTGTAGCTTGCTCGCCAGGTTTCGAGAGGGTGCGTTTCTGGATGAGGTATCGAGTATATTGCTTCCCCCTACTTATACCTCCCGAGGAGATCACGAATGTAAAATTAGAGAGATTAGAGCGCGCACGGAGGCTTTCAGACAGTCGTTCTTCCCGCGAACCATACGCGACTGGAACAGGAAAGGGAGGTAATGACAGTGGCACGTAAAGTGCCCTCCGCCACACACCGTTGGGTGGCTTGCGGAGTATGAATGTAGATGTAGATGTAGATGTAGATATTGTATCACAGACACAGTCCCTTTGACTGTTCAGGGATATCACTAAACTCACCCAAAGATGTAAACAACCATGCATGAGCAGCGCCGATTAGACGGAGGGGGTCCGACAGCCGAACAGTTTCAGTAATTCCACGAGGATGGAGGTACGCGGCTAGTGTTGTCTGTAGTTCCACCATGCCTAGACAGTCAAAACCGCAGTTCGTTCACGTCCACATTGTTACTTTGTGCCAGGAAGGGCTCTCAATAAGAGAAGTGTCCAGGTGTCTTGGAGTGAAACGAAGTGATGTTGTTCGGAATGGAGGAGATACAGAGATACAGGAGCTGTCGATATGTCTCGCTCAGGCCGCCCAGGGCCTACTACTGCAGTGGATGACCGCTACTTATGGATTATGGCTAGGAGGAAACCTTACAGCAACGCCACCATGTTGAATAATGTTTTTCGTGCAGCCACGAGACGTCGTGTTACGACTCAAACTGTGCGCAATAGGCTGCATGATGCACAACCTCACTCCTGACGTCCATGGCGAGGTCCATCTTTGCAACCACGACACCATGCACTGAGGTACAGATGGGCCCAACATGCCGAATGGACCGCTCAGGACTGGTATCACGTTCTCTTCATGATGAGTGTCGCATATGCCTTCAACCAGACTATCGTCGGAGACGTGTTTGGAGGCAACCTGGTCAGGCTGGACGCCTTCGATACACTGTCCAGAGAGTGCAGCAAGGTGGAGGTTCCCTACTGTGTTGGGGTGGCTTTATGTGGGACCGACAGACGCCGCTGGTGGTCCTGGAACGTGCCGTAACAGCTGTACGATACGCGAATGCCATCCTCCGACCGATAGTGCAACCATATTGCTAGCATATTGGCGAGGCATTCGCCTTTATGGACGACAATTCGCGCCCCATTGTGCATATCTTGTGAATGACTTCCTTCAGAACAACTACATCGCTTGACTAGAGTGGCAGCATGCTCTCGAGACATGAACCATATCAAACACATCTGGGATGGATTGAAAAGGACTATTTATCGACGAAGTGGCCCACCAACCAATCTCATGGATCTACTCCGAATCGCTGTTGAGGAGTGGGACAATCTGGACCAAAAGCGCCTTGATAAACTTGTGGATAGTATGCCACGAAGAATATAGGCATGCATCAGTGCAAGAGGACTTGCTACTGGGTATTAGAGGTACCGATGTGTACAGCAATCTGGACCACCACCTCTGAAGTGCTCGCTGTATGGTGGTACAACAAGCAATGTGCGGTTTTCATGAGCAATAAAAAGGGCAGAAATGATGTTTATTTTGATCTCTATTCCAATTTTCTGTACAGGTTCCGGAACTCTCGGAAGTGAGGTGATGCAAAACTTTTTTTGGTGTGTGTATTAAATAGGAATTGAAGTTAGCGCTCAACAAAGTGATAATAACAACAATAAAACATAGACGGAGTAACTGATACTGCAGCGCAACACAAATGCATTGATTTGCTGATGTTTCGAAGCAGCACGAAAAGTTTTAAGCATCACTGGCGAGATTCCTTCAGAACATTGGGTGATCGTCAAAATAGTGGAGCACAGGGCTTAATTTAGACAGGAACACGCCGGAACGGCGTTTCGGCACCTCCGAGGGAAGACTTTTTTTGGAACTGAGTGGACGAACTCCGCGCCGGAAATTGAAAGTATTACACTTATTTTAAAACGTAATGTAAAATAAAATTAGCCACTGTGGAGGCATGCTGAACATAACAGTGATTGGTCTGTGTGTTAAGAAAGAGCGTTAGCGATTTGTTTGCAAAAAAATTCCACACGAATATCAGTTTGCAATAGCTGCAACATTACAATTTGCTGACCTCTCTGTGTTTGTGCTCTTCCCATTCGCTGTGAGTTTGGTGTATATCGAGAGATATTTCTCTTCGTTCATGGTACACTTTTGTAAAGTGTTACTTATATAGGTTGGTTGGTTGTTTTTGGGGAAGGAGACCAGACAGCGAGGTCATCGGTCTCATCGGATTGGGGAAGGAAGTCGGCCGTGCCCTTTAAAAGGAACCATCCCGGCATTTGCCTGGAGCGATTTAGGGAAATCACGGAAAACCTAAATCAGGATGGCCGGACGCGGGATTGAACCGTCGTCCTCCCGAATGCTAGTCCAGTGTCTAACCACTGCGCCACCTCGCTCGGTCACTTATATAGGTATACTGTAGTGTTCCTGTTCTTTCCCGATATAAATTGTGTCTTTCTTTTCTTTGGTGAGCTTTCTTCCATACTCTCCATTCGTGGCAAATGAATAATACGTAAGCAATTTGACCTATGATGTTTTCCAACGCGCATCAAGATTAGAAACAAATAATTTTAGCAGCTCTAAGACGAAGTTAATGGTCTTCGGGAATGTGTAACCGGCAAAGTCTACACATCGAACATACCATCCTGGAATTTATATCGCTGATTCAGACGTTTTCGTCTAACCTATAATCCATAAATTCATCGATCTAACCGAAAAATCCGGTTATCGTCCTTACTTATAACGAATTTTCCATCGGGCCAGATCTCCCGAAGAAGTATTTTTTGCTATTGGAGGTATCAGCTCTTATTTTGTTTCCATTACGCCTGGCGAAGCGCAAATATCCGTAAAACATACACTCCTGGAAATTGAAATAAGAACACCGTGAATTCATTGTCCCAGGAAGGGGAAACTTTATTGACACATTCCTGGGGTCAGATACATCACATGATCACACTGACAGAACCACAGGCACATAGACACAGGCAACAGAGCATGCACAATGTCGGCACTAGTACAGTGTATATCCACCTTTCGCAGCAATGCAGGCTGCTATTCTCCCATGGAGACGATCGTAGAGATGCTGGATGTAGTCCTGTGGAACGGCTTGCCATGCCATTTCCACCTGGCGCCTCAGTTGGACCAGCGTTCGTGCTGGACGTGCAGACCGCGTGAGACGACGCTTCATCCAGTCCCAAACATGCTCAATGGGGGACAGATCCGGAGATCGTGCTGGCCAGGGTAGTTGACTTACACCTTCTAGAGCACGTTGGGTGGCACGGGATACATGCGGACGTGCATTGTCCTGTTGGAACAGCAAGTTCCCTTGCCGGTCTAGGAATGGTAGAACGATGGGTTCGATGACGGTTTGGATGTACCGTGCACTATTCAGTGTCCCCTCGACGATCACCAGTGGTGTACGGCCAGTGTAGGAGATCGCTCCCCACACCATGATGCCGGGTGTTGGCCCTGTGTGCCTCGGTCGTATGCAGTCCTGATTGTGGCGCTCACCTGCACGGCGCCAAACACGCATACGACCATCATTGGCACCAATGCAGAAGCGACTCTCATCGCTGAAGACGACACGTCTCCATTCGTCCCTCCATTCACGCCTGTCGCGACACCACTGGAGGCGGGCTGCACGATGTTGGGGCGTGAGCGGAAGACGGCCTAACGGTGTGCGGGACCGTAGCCCAGCTTCATGGAGACGGTTGCGAATGGTCCTCGCCGATACCCCAGGAGCAACAGTGTCCCTAATTTGCTGGGAAGTGGCGGTGCGGTCCCCTACGGCACTGCGTAGGATCCTACGGTCTTGGCGTGCATCCGTGCGTCGCTGCGGTCCGGTCCCAGGTCGACGGGCACGTGCACCTCCCGCCGACCACTGGCGACAACATCGATGTACTGTGGAGACCTCACGCCCCACGTGTTGAGCAATTCGGCGGTACGTCCACCCGGCCTCCCGCATGCCCACTATACGCCCTCGCTCAAAGTCCGTCAACTGCACATACGGTTCACGTCCACGCTGTCGCGGCATGCTACCAGTGTTAAAGACTGCGATGGAGCTCCGTATGCCACGGCAAACTGGCTGACAGTGACGGCGGCGGTGCACAAATGCTGCGCAGCTAGCGCCATTCGACGGCCAACACCGCGGTTCCTGGTGTGTCCGCTGTGCCGTGCGTGTGATCATTGCTTGTACAGCCCTCTCGCAGTGTCCGGAGCAAGTATGGTGGGTCTGACACACCGGTGTCAATGTGTTCTTTTTTCCATTTCCAGGAGTGTAGTTTTAAATCCTTTGTTAAAATGAATATTACACGCCAATAATCGCAGCTCCCGACCTACAATACGTTAGAAACGAGTCAGCAATGGATAGTTCTGTAGTTAAATTTCTTGCATTCGGAAAAAAAATTACTGTTAAACTGGAAGTTTGTGTTAAAATGAAATTTAATTACGCTCGGGACTGTAAAAAACAGCTCGTAATTCACCTAAACCGAAATTCCTGTTAACTATATTAGTGATGGGCTAAACTGCGATTTTCCGATATCAGTGATTTCTGTGAATGCTACTTTTCAGTTTCTGTTATTCTTAACTGTGATTTGTCGCAGTTCAGAGTCGCAGTTAAGGAACATAGGTCGTGTATCCCTCCGCCACTGCTATTTCTGCGATTTCTGCTACTTCCGCGATTTCTGCTACTTCTGTGACTTCTGCTACTTCTGCGATTTCTGCGACTTACCACCGTATGAAAAAGTTACATCTGTCAACACAGAAAATTGAGTCTCAACAAACCTGTCATTGGCAAGTATGTTTTACGATTTTTCTTCCGTTGGCTTTAATTTTGTATTAAAGAAACAACCATGAAAATATTAATAGTGTAATTAATATGTAAGTAGCCGTACAGTACCGTAATAGTTCGTATTTAGAAAATGAATTCTAACATATTGTTATGTTCACAGGTACCTGAACTACATTTCAGTCACTCAGTAAAGTGATAACTCAAAATATCATTGTCAACAGATCTGAAGAAATTGCCACTGCGTCTTTAGACCGTTTTCGTCAGACGAGAGGTTAGTTTCTAAGCGTTTCGATGGACTTAATTACTTCAGTGAGATCGTTCTTGCAAATGTGATATTCATTATAGCAAATATTAGCAATCTACTCTGTCAATTATATTGCTAGTAATTAATGACAGCAACAATTGTTTAATAATCCTTGTGTTTTTGCAGACACAGTTCTGACTCTGATTACTGGTTGCTGTACGTATCTATCCACATCAAGGCTGTTGAGAGAGACTCGTGAAGTTTCAAGACAGCTCTTAGAGGATTTGCAGTTTAAAAGTGAAATAATTGTGAATTAAGTGTGTGAATGATTAAACTGTGTTTTATTGAAGTTGTTGTGCGATTTTAAAGGAATAATAAATGTCAAATACAGTGAGTGAATAATAAAAATCTCATTTTCCACATGTTTAAGCCGTCCTATACCCATAATTTTCCGCCACTTACTTATTGGTAAACACTTGTTGGAGAGTGACATGCCGCCCCCCCCCCCCCCCCCTTCTCCACAATCTTGGTGTGACACTGACCTGTAACATATCCCGAAGTCTACAATATGCATTTTGAGGCTGTTGATATGGAAGCGGGAAGTACAGATCTTCCAGTTAAATCAGGAATAGCTTAAGTGCATTACTTGAAAGTAACACAGGAAAAGCTTACTTAAGTAGGTGGTAGTAGTGTCGGCAAAAAGTTCTTGTGTGTGAAGTTGCCGTGTAGAACACCAGGTGTAAAACTTTTCTCCCGAGTCTTGAAGTGTGTCGGAACAAAAGTGAGGCATTCATATGACTGTTTTCACTTCTCTACACTTATACAGATGTCTGAGTTCTGCTGTGTTAACATTGCAAAGTCCTGTAGGCATGTGGAGTATTAAGCAAAACTGTCATATTGGAAGCAGAATCAAACACATTTGTTATGTTACTTGATATTTTCAGGAGAAAAAGGCAATGTTGCTTCTTATTAATATAATACATTCAGAGTCACAGCAGTATTTGACCAACCATAACTGATCCTGAATGTGCATGTCATCATATAATATGAAGGGCTTATTTCAATAGTGGTACAAGTCCATTACCTCCACTTTTCTGTCTATAATGCTTCTGAAATTAGTGATCCAAACAAACATAAATAAAGGTTCATCTCTAGCAAGAAGCCATATGCTTGAATATTTCTGGGATCTCAACTGCAGATTTTCAGCGCTCATTTAACTTTACGACTCTGTATCTCAAAATGAACAAAAATGGACTTGTTCCACTATTGAAATAAGCCCTTCATATGCACACACAGCACATCGATCTCGTGTGGCACAAGGCTCTCTTAACGAAGTACGTACGTCGGTCAACAGATGACACTAGGAAAAGTACGTTAACTGCGCTTTTTAGTTGCTACTTGCGACTCTTAGTTGCGATTTGTCACAGAAATCGCAGTTTGACTCGGTAGCGAATAGTGTAGTATGAACTTTGCTCAACAGATGGCAGTGCTAACTGCGCTTTTTAGTTGCTACTTGCGACTCTTAGTTGCGACTTGTCACGGAAATCGCAGTTAGACTCAATAGTGTATTGCAGAGATGGGCGTAGTACGAACTTTTGACCCACAGATGGCACTGTTAACCGCGCTTTCTAGTTGCTACTTGCGACTCTTAGTTGCGACTTGTCACGGAAATCGCAGTTAGACTCGATACCGTATCACAGAGATGGACGTAGTACGAACTTTGGCAACAGATGGCACTGTTAACCGCACTTTCTAGTTGCTACTTGCGACTCTTAGTTGCGACTTGTCACGGAAATCGCAGTTAGACTCGATACCGTATCGCAGAGATGGATGTAGTACGAACTTTGGCCAACAGATGGCACTGTTAACTGCGCTTTTTAGTTGCTACTTGCGACTCTTAGTTGCGACTTGGCACGGAAATCGCAGTTGGACTCCATAGTGTACCGCAGAGATGGACGTAGTACGAACTTTGGCCAACAGATGCCACTGTTAACCGCGCTTTTTAGTTGCTACTTGCGACTCTTAGTTGCGACTTGTCACTGAAATCGCAGAAAGCAGTGCTAAATTCGACCAATAGATGGCTCACGTCTTTGAATGTGAAATACTACTTGCGACTGCTAACTGTGACTGAAATCGCAGTTAGATTCTGTAAAGTTGCTACTGTGATATCTGTGACTTCTCAGTCACTGTGATTTCTAACAGATACGCGATTTCCTGCCCACCACTACTGTTAACTGATAAAATTTACTATCAGAACCAATGTATTCCTGTTTGGACCAAATTTTTTTTCGCATTCACCACGAGTTCGTCTTGAGCAATTTCGCGCTAACGAGGTTTAACAGTAATGCCGTACTATATTGATTAAAATTTGATTTTATTATATGTGTGCTTAATAAAATCTACATTGACTGATTTTATTTTTTAGCGCACTTCCCACACCAGATGTGTTGGCGTTTTTACCATAACAAAAAAAAAATTTACATATGTTTTACATTTCTGCGACGATGTGTAACGAAACTTGTGAGTCCTATGATAACACAGCGTAGAACACTATATAAAGTGATGTAAAGTACTAACGAGAAGTATTTTTTCTGTGGAGAGAGATAAGTTTTTAGTACTTACATTGCAAAGTAAATCACTGACAGAATCTGATTGCTGAAAAAAATGAAGAAATTTTGGACAATTTCTTTATATTTTCCTCCTTCTGTTCGTCTCTTCTTTTCATAGCTCCATTGGGGTTCAAATGGCTCTGAGCAGTATGGGATTTAACATCTGAGGTCATCAGTCCCCTAGAACTTAGATCTACTTAAACCTAGCTAACCTAAGGACATCACACACATCCATGCCCGAGGCAGCATTCGATCCTGAGACCGTAGCGGTCGCGCGGTTCCAGACTGAATCGCCTAGAACCGCTCGGCCATACCGGCCGGCCTCCATTGGTGTAATCTCTCTTTCGTTCACTCATTTATTTCGCAATTAAACTTTATTAACGAACAAATAATCGCTAGATTTACAACGTTTGAACGTCATGAACCACGTGCACAGATTGAACTAAATGCATATAGATTGTTCTCATTTAACTGAAAAAGAGAAATATGGTAATGATTGTTGTCTAATGACGTGCGTCGCGGGAAACCTGAGACGTTCAGTGTTGCCAACATGTGGACGCCTGGTTAATTATGCGTTTAGGGTTAGGCCTAAGACTTAAGCGATCAGCTTGTGTGAGATTATGGAAAACATTTTACGAATTTTTGCTAAGGCATGTCGGAGCCCCTGTACCCTGGGGGGGGGGGGAGGGGGGCTTATGATTGGTACGGCTGATACGGTCCTGTACTAAGTACGTAACTGCCCGTGGGTCGGCTCGCATCACATTCATCCGTTGAGCACTTACTTATATTCTGGCTCAATATGTGAGAGTATTCTCTTTTTTATTTACTTATACATTCGGCAGAATTGAATTCTTAAAGTATTCTTATTTTCTAAACCTTGTGTTAGAGAGCACATGTATTGTTTTTAATATGAGCACAAGTATCGTTATTGTAGTTCCCCTCGACTTACCTGCTGCTTATTTTATTTACCTCTACTGTATTATGTAAATGACTTACGTATTACGGTTTGTAATCTACTGCATAACAAAATAAACTAGTAGTTATTATTTTAATTTAGGGTATCCAGTTTTCAGTTCTTTTTATACAGTTTGTAGTTTTGTTAAAATACTGTAGTTAGCTTATACGATGGATAACTCCAGCTTTAACTCACAGTATATACTGTAAATACTAGTGTAACTCATAGTTAGATTTAATATTTGTTGAATTTACTTCCCTTCGATTCACCTGCAGATGTACGTTTGTTTACCGTTTCGTGTAGTAGTGTTTATTTTATTTTATCTCTATACTTTTGTCATTCCTCTATTCCTTTTAAATACTCCTTCTAAATTACCTTAACCCTTTTATATACATATTGACATGTTATTTTATTAACTTCATTTCTCTGCTGATGTCAGTACCGCTGCTTATTGTATAGAGTTTTGGTAAGTGCACGGTATTACGTTACCACTGTGGTTCATTAATTATGGCATTTCGTTCTGCGCATACGTGAATTTTCCCGACACGAGCCGTAGTGTTTGGAGTGTCCCACATCACGGCAATCACATACCGTAGACTGGCATGCATATATTACTTGCATCGTGCTATGGCGACTCCAAATAGCTTGATTAGTTGCTATTTATTTAAGGTTACTTATTAACTATGTCCTTAAATATCCTTTAAAAATAATCATACCTATGTAATTTTTATCACTTACCTAAATCTTATCATAGGGATCTTATTGCTCTGACCAGGTGTTTAATACCTGATACTTCCACAAGGTGCATTTAAGGTGCCCCTCATATATGTGGTACGTATGATTTACGTGGTATCGATCTTCTTCCACATATAATTCCTCTTAATATCACTATCCTGATGATAGTGTATAAAACAGTTTGTAAATAAGTGCATGCTCCCTTCCTCTCCTCGATTTGCGACTGGGGGCTTATCGCAACCGGCTTGTTTTCCTGTGGGGGCTGATGGAGTAATTTCGTTGCTTTGCATTACCTCTACTGAATGCGCAGTGTGATCGATGTTCTTCCAATTTGTATCCTGCCCAGGTCGTGAATTTGTTTCCCTTTGACCTTGTCCCTTCTCCTCTATACATTCCCTGTTTCCTTGACTGTAACCATTGTTCTTTTTGTTAGGGTGTTTCCTGCTGTTGTGTCCTGGCCAATTTCCATATCGATATTTATTGTCTACTGATGGCAGACCTTGAAATCTGGTATGTGGGCCCTTTGTTCCATAGGTACTGAGTCACAGTAACCTTAATCATGTTCTCTCATATCTCGTCTCTGATGCCCATAGTTTCCTATATTACCTTAGTTCTTACTTTTGTTACTTTGCTGAAGCGTGTAAGGATGTCAGTTGTGCTGGTTGCTTCCAGTGTTATTGTTACAGTGGTTTTCATTATGCAATGTATCAATCGGTAAATTCCTGTTCTCAGCTGGAGGTTACTCTCTTCGTAAATGGATCGATCGAGTCGAGAATAGAGAGGAAGTACTCAAGATCATTCTCTGGTATTGTCAGCAATTTTTCCTTGATGTGTGGCGGCAGCCAGCTATTTGAGTATCTTTAAGACGTCAATATGTGAGGTTGGAGTCATCTAGTAAGCCGTCTTATTAACATATTTTTCAAAATATGAACGCTATAGTCCTTGTTTACTCTTAAAGGGCTGAAGGTTAAACACCTCATGACACAACCTCTCTTGTATAGCGACTGACCAGTATTTCTCAAGAAATGCTTGCTCAGATTGTTCATACATGTGATAACTCTCAGCCATGTCGGCAGCCCAAAGCAAAGTATCACCTTGGTTATAGCCTATTACGAATCTGATCTTTTGTGATTCCGTCCAGTTACGTAGCAGCACATTCCAGAATGCCCTTATGAATACGACAGGCTTTGTTTTCTCGACCACCGTCGATTATACTAGAAGCTGCCTATGCCTAATTAGACCTCCATGTGCTAAAATAGATGACAAACATGTGCTGTGCTCACAGGCAGCGGCACCGTGTCCGACTGCATGCGACTGTACACAACACATGATGGAACTGTCATTGGTATTGGTTGTTGCACATTATATTCTCTTTCTTCATCGCCAGATATAGTCGCAGGTGGATGCATGTAAGCATTCCCACTTCTTCACATATCTATTCGGCTTTGATTGTTGGTTCCGGTCGGCTCGTTTGAGCTACCGCTACCATTCGCGAGCTCTTTACGTATTCGCTCTTCTGCTGCTTTAATATCTGAGTCGTTTTTAGTAACTATTTTGCTCTCCTTCTGTGTCATTACTTTTTTACATCTACATACGTTTTATGCTCTTGTGTGAACTTTTGCGCAAGCATAGTGTCGCTATCTAATAATCCAACCTCGGCTCTTTGAATTAGTTTCTTAATATCCATCTCTGTACGTTCTTGCTATTTTTTCACGACCTAGTTCCAAGTATTCCTACTCTCCTGATAGTTTTTGTACTTCATCCAGTAAGTCCTTGTAAACGGATTCCAGTTCCATGCAATTACCATGCACAACCTTCACGGTTTCAGTAATTTCGGGCTGCGCGGTTTGTCAGTTATTCTGAACTTCGGTTATACTTTCAGCCTGTCCACGGTTTCCTTTCGATCTTGAACTATGGACGAGAACTTCTGATCTAGCTTATTTAAGTCAGTGGACAAGTCAGTGCCTAAGTCTCTCGCCAAATCTCTGCTCGGGTCCAAGTGTAACTTTGCGTTCAAATCGTCAAACTTACCTGTTAAGTCATTGTACCAGTCTGTGCACAAATTGCTTAAGTTCGTATTTAGGTCACAAACAGCTTTTAATGTTTCTTGCATTACGGACATTGATAACGCCTTGTATGTATCTCAGATTATGTTCACTCGTGACCGAGTTCTCTTCATGTAATATCGAAAAAATGCATTTTTCAGAATCCACGCTAACGCGTCTCCGGCTATTATCTTGGGAAAAAATGCTCCCTGGGGTAGCTTGTGAATTGATTTCATCTACTGTAAATAATGTTACATCACCCATCAGTACATTTTCATCCCCTACATGAGAGGAGTTTGAATAAAGTTTATGACTATTGAAAAGTTGCATATAGGTGGCCAGATAAATAATGGAAACTAATTAATAACTGCTGATTCGACAATTATAAAAGTTAATTGGAAAGAATAATTGAAAGAAACAAACAGGTGAAGATCAGAAATTAATCAAGAGAATCTCTTCTCTTTTTTGTATCAAAACGTTATCTCAGCCACAAGGCAACTCCTTAATTTACCTATGGCTTTGTGTATGTATAGGTGCATCTATGAAAGGAAAAGAACGAAAAAAGAAAAAATAATATGATCCATTATATTACTCCACTACTACCAGACATCTTGTGGTTCACTAGCATTTGTTTCCTGGCTGTGAGCAGTGACATTTTCTACACCAAATTGCCTTCACTATTCTGAACAACAGCTTTACTGAATGATTCCATATTGACAATTAAAAAAAACTCTGTGTAATATTAATATAGTAATATTTGTTACAATGTATTACAAGACTTTTAAACACTTTATGTGCTATTTATACTGTGTCCAAATGACAGCTAATTGTTGCCTGCATTATGGTCTATGTAGTAGTGAAGCATTTTTTATAACAATAATACTACTGCTGATAATAATAATCACAGTTCCAAAATTTTTAGGACAGGGTAGCATCTGGATTTAGTACTGACAGAGATGCTAGCTAAGCGTAATCATGCAAGTGTAATAATTGGATGGTTCCTATCTGTCTTGCAAAATGGTTGTCTGTATATTTTCGGCAGTTTACCTCCAGTATATTATCAGGATAATTTTCCTCTGTAGCTTTCTTTACATCCTCGCTTTTTCTTGTCTCATTCGTCCACAGTAGCTGCAAACATGAAACAAAGAAATGAAGTATATTTAGAAAATTTGCAATGTATGCAATATTGCACTTTCATCTACTTACTTATATGTAACTTCAGCACTGTCTGGTCTTTGGTAACCAGTTGAAATAGGAGCGACATTATTTAGTTATACATTTTTTTAAAAATTTGTATAAATAATGGTAAGTCTTTGAAGATGTGAGGGGAGGGCGGCAGAACGAACAGCTGCTATTTTTACATTCTCCCGAAACACTACCAATTGTCATCAATGTCTTGAAAGTAATGCCCACAAAAGTTATCGCTTTATCAAGTTTCTTCTTGTTAGCAGCAGCTCCAGAGTCTTCTTCTGCAGCCTTCCTCTTTCTAGATAAATAAATATCTTCTAACCATATCACGTCAATAAGGCATCGTCTTCATGATATGAAATTTCTGTAGAAGGAATCTTAATGGATGTAGGGTTTTTCCCTCCTACTAAATAAAACTCTGCTCCAAAAATGTAATAAACACTGTATTGAGATACAAGTTTACACTGTTTTGCTTCACACAAAAGACAGAGCGTCTCCATAAAACATTATACAATAGAGGCGTCCGAAACAAGGGAAGTGATTAATACCAGAAAACTGTTACCAAATGAACACTGAAAATACTGAAATTACTGAGATAACATTGACTATATCCCACATGAGACAAACAGTTATAAAAATTACAGTCTTTCAGGTATCTCAGTTTAAGTATGCTGCAATCAGTGCATTGTCACATACAATCAAAACATGTTACCCCAAAGTAGTGAGAAAAAATTAAGGGAACTGCGAGGAAACATTGTCTCACATCTGTGCATATCTGTTTCACATTGATCTACAAAGGCTTAGAAATCTGTTAATAATTTCCTATGACCAATCAAAGAATAGTGAAGTGTAGAGAGCAAACGACATACGGTTAAAGAACAAATACAAGGCAGAAACTAGATTAAGATAGTGCAAGTCAAATTACGATTGTGTGAATAAGTCCCAAATTAAATGTAAAGCAGACTGGATGGTTGTCAAGACTCATCTGGTTGAAACCAAAGATATGTGCAAACATAATTCCTGTGATGCTGGCATAACACCAGATGATACCAGAACTTTCTTAATTAATGCTTCCAATATGAAAAACACTCCTAAAATTGAAAATAGCTTTAAATATGACGACATCTACAACTCTAATTATGGAAACTCTTTGTAGTTCCTGTCTTTAAATGAAAAAAGGTAAAAGAGTGTGATATTAGAACTACAATAGCAAATGAAACTACTCAGAATCGCCAAATCTCTTTTGTGCCCATCAGTTTGAAAGATGTGGAATATTGCTTAGATCTCCAAATCAGTCAACACATGGCTGTGAAAAATATTTTCAGTGACTGTCAGTATGGCTGCAGGTTCGGTTTGTAAATGATAAAAGCAGTTGAAAATGTTGTTCCATTTATACTATCTTCATTTGAATCAAGATTATCTGTTAGTGATATCCTTGTGGGCCTCATCAAGGCATTTGATTCTGTCAGCCATAGAATATTGCTGGAAGAACTCGACTGCTATGACTTTAGAGGCTGAAAACCATCTCTGATCAGAAACTACCTGAATGACAGAAAAGAACCTGTGCAGTTCAGCAATATGGCGTCAAATGTCTTGGACATCATGTGCGGTGTGCCACAAGGTTCTGTGTTTGGGCCTTAACTCTTCATAATACATGTAAACGACTTGCTCGGCACTTTGTACTGTACATCCACACTCTTTGCAGATGATACCACTTTTGTTATATATAAAAATACAATTAATTTCGAGAGGGAGAAAGGTGTGATGATAGTATCATACTCAGCAGTGCCTGTTGATTGCTAAAGTTTTTTCTTTTACAAAAAACACCATGCACAATATGACAATAGGTACTGCTTTCAATCTTCTGCAGCATGAATTCGAAATGATTAGTCATGAAAGTTTTCTTCCTGTTAATGATAATTACCTCTTCTCTCTTGTAGTACGACAATGCTGATGACGAAGCAGCGGTCGTCTTCTTGTAATTATTCCTGTGCATCTGAAGAGTTGCTGCAATGGTTCATGATGTGTAGGTGCAATTGAAGCTTGTAGAAATGAAATACTTTTCTTTCACGAGCTATCCACTTTTTGGTTGTTGAAATCATAGAAAAAACGTACAGTATATGTCCATACACAATGACCGACAAGAACAAAAGAACGATGTTACAAGCATTAATACAATAAAGGTGCTGTAAAAAAGGTTCATTGTTTTTAATTTTTCCACCACCGTCTCAGATTACGTTAATGTGGCGTAATACAAACTAATATACAGAGTGTACAACCCAAACCTCCCTGATTTCAAAGACCCATGGAAAAAAACCACAGTAGATACGACAATGAAAAATGAACCGCATTGTAGAGCATCTCAAAGAATTTATTTATTTATCATCAATGCACATCTACATGTGAACCATTTGTAGTACAAAGAATATTGAGCCTATATTCAATTGCTTACCAAGTTTTTTGTAACATTTCCTCTGTTATTGTTGTAATTATATTAGTGATATGATGTCGCAATGTAGAAATATCGTCCACTTTGGTGGCATACACGCGGTCCTTCATTAATCCCCACATGAAGAAATCAAGCAGCGTAATGTCGAGTGAACATGGTGGCCAGGCAATGGGTCCTCTGCGTCAGATCCAATGATTGGGAAATTTCCTATCCAGGAACTTGCAGACAGCCATTGACCAACGTGGCGGAGCTCCACCTTGTTGAAAAATGATGTTGGGGTGCAAGTCTTGTATCTGAGGGTACACAAACTGTTCCAGCACGTCCAGGTACACTGACCCATTCACTGTTTGTTCCACAAAGAAGAACGGTCCAACAATCCTGTATTGCATTAGCCTGCACCAGACGTTTAGTTTAGGGCTACCACGAACATGTTCAAGACAACATTCGGATTTTGCGAACCCCAAATCCGAACATTATGCCTATTAAATCTTCCTGATAGATGAAAGGGCCCCTCATCTGAGAACAAACATCTTTCCAGGAAGCTGGCATCCACATCAATACGCTGCAGCATATCTGCAGCAAATTGTTGCCAGCGTGGTTTGTCGTTCCACTTCACGTGTTGCAGAATTTGTACTTTGTAAGCACACATACGAAGATGCTGGTGAACTACATGATGCTATGTTGATCGAGGTACATAAAGTTGCCTAGATGCTTGAAGAATTGACTTAGGTGGGCTTCTGAGAAACGTTTGTCTGATGTCCTCCATGTCTCTTCTGAAACTCCGTAACATGCACTGACAGAATGTTTCAGAACACTTCTTGTTGCCAGAAACTTCCTATACCATTTCTTAATTGTTTTCACATCAGGTGGATCACATTCATACACACGACGATAATTTCTTTGCACAGTAATCGGCGATTTTGTTTCTGCAAACAATACTACTGCTAGTGCACTGCTGTGGAGTCGCCATTTTCACTCCATGCTGCCCTCTGGCGACGATACTTGGCACTTCTGATAAGGGACTATAAATTCTTTGAGGTGCTCTACAATGTGGTACATTTTTCATTGTCGTATCTACTGTGGTTTTTCTCTCCTGGGTCCTTGAAATCAGGGAGTTTTGAGTGGGACACCCTCTATCTTTGTTGCATTCAACTTGCGGCTGTATGAATTATTCTTGTTTGTGAAGGGAGATAAACCTAATAGGTACCTAAACAACTGTCCCACTACCGTATTTTGACGTGGTCCACTATCACTGGACGACAGTATACAGTAGTGGTGCAATCCAGAATCTTCAATTACAAAGGAATGCACACAAATTAATTTAGAATGTATCATTATTGTTTTAAACTACTCAGAACTTTTACTGCTGTATACATTCTTTATGCCCTCTCAGACCCAGGGACAATTAGCATTATGTTGTTATTTTATAATGTTTGCTCAAGGGACAATTAGCATTAAGTTGTAATTTTATAATGTTTGCTCAAGGTCGACACCATTTATTTTGTTTATGTTTGTTATGAGCAATTGGATTTTCACATTCACGTAGGTCTGCTTTACATAAGACATTAGTCTACCCAATTTAAGTTTAATCTTTCAGTACTAACAGGACAACATGTGTACATAAGTTTCGTTTGATACGGCCTACATAAACAGAGCATCTGTCATTCCAGATGCTGAATAGGAGAAAACTTCATGACCTATAAATTGTGATAAGCCAAAATAGCTACACTTAGCTATTAATCTTGCAAACCTACTATAGTTCAATTCTTTTATCTTGGCGGCTCGCGCATGCCCGCACAGACGCGGGACATTGCTGCATTGCCAGTTGCACGCGCCAAGAGAAGCAGCGCCATAGTATAGTATAGTTCGCAAACTTATGTTTAGGGGGGGGCGCGCAGTTTATGAAGTAAAGCCACCACAGCCGCATTAACCGTTTCGCTGCTACAGAGACGTGCACCCTGCATTCCACGCTGTCTGCGGTTTTGTCATCACTGCACTGCTCGCCTGTGCAGACACATGGTGTTCCGACTGCTTTGACACACTTATCATTCGATTACACAAAAACTATTTGGCCCAAAAATGCAGTTATTGTGCAGCATTAAATGTAGTAAACCATTGCACGAAATTTTGAAGAGTTTGCAGAGGTAAAAGCCCACAGCGTATTTTTTCCATATGGTCTAATTTAGTTGCCACTAGAAATTTCATAAAATTACATTCAAACGAATAACATTCATCGAGTAAGACACTTCAATATTGTTTTTAAATAAAGAAAATATTAAGCACCAAACAAGGTTTGAACTCAGAACCTTTCACATATCAGCCAAACACCTTAACAAAAACGCTAACACAGCTCATCATTTAACTGAATTCCTGGAGGACTTTAAAGTATCACGCAAAATACCGACAAACACTGTTGGTATGACTATGAATTACTGACGTTTCGTCGAAGTACAATAGGAAATAAACAATTACCACTATTCTTTATTGCGAAAAAGCGGTTAGTGAGAATGAATTTCCTTGCTATCACCTGAATTAGAAGGCTTATTGCTTGTTTGGTTTAATTAATTAATATAATATGAAGCAATTGGTATAAAGAATGCTTTTTCCAAATTTTCTTTTATAGAAAGTCTGCTATCAAGACATTGATTTTGTTCAATTACTTTATTTATGACTGAACGTTTCTAAAACTGAACACACTCGTCCGTGCTCTGCACTGCAGTTGAACTCTGGCAACGTCGTTCTCTGTTCATTGGCTGACTGTGTTTTGTGACGTCAGATGTGCAGAACGAACCTAAACTCGGCCGCCGTCGTAAATGACGCTCACTTTAGAAGGTGTCTACTAGCCTACAGGAATGGTTAAATGGAAAGAAAGAAGCATTCATTTTACTCTCCTACTACAGTCCACTATTTATCTATAGGAGAACCATTGAGTACATTCTTTGTGAACATTTCCTCGTTTTGTGTTAACTCACTTATTTTATGTTTCCTACCCACTGGTAAATTCTGACAGTACAAACCATGTTATACAAGTCATGAACATCGACTGTTCGAAAATACCTGCAATGATTCTCCTTCAGTGTTTGTGACTTATACCTTTTTTACTACAGGATATCGCACTTGTGTGTTATTATGTGCATAAATATGTCGCTACAAAGATTGTGTCAGAGAATACCTGTAAAACAATGTTTGAGTAGCTCATGATCACGTGGAAATGGACCACGAACACACACTCTTGGGTCTCTTATCAGCAACTTGTAATATCTGGTTTGACCCATTGTGGTACAGCAGTACAAGACCTCAGTTTAACCTTTATAACATCTGATGTAATATAACCTTTTTATATGCACACATTCACACCATCACATTCACATGTGTATTTATAATTATGGTGCAGCATGTTTGCTGGGAGAAAACTTAGTACTACATTAACACTATGCACATAGTTGCTCAATGACTACTAAGGCATCACTTCTTCAATGTAAACATATTCATTTTCTGTCAGTATGCAGCTGTGTTCATCAATCATCTCGTGTTATAAGAGCGCAAATGCTTATAGTGCAGCTGTCGTTTCGATTTACCTTTTGCATCTGAAAATAAAAGTGTTGTCATAGATGGGGCACAATCTCATTCCCTTTCATGTCTTATTCAAAACCTTACGTCTGTTCCTTCCTTCATTGTACATACATATCCTCCAGTAGTGTTTAGGATAGCTTGTATATAGCCACTTGTAAATGTATATTTAATGTACATAGTAATATAGTGTGTAGATATTTTATGTAGATTTTTTTCCACTGTGAATATTCCTTAGATTAATTCTTCTCTTCTTTTACTTTTAATTTTGTAGTTTAGACTCTTCATTTCTACAGTAGTTAAGTAATATTATAAGGTTTCTAAAATACAGTTTAGTTGGCGTTCACTTGCTAAGCTGCTTCAATCTGCCAGCTATGCAATACCTCGCACTACATTGTGCTGTGCACATGCGCAGTAGTTGTTGATTGTAAGTTAGCCCCAATGTGCATGCTTAGTGTATCGCTCTCTTTATTGCATCATGTGTTTTATGTCTCAGGCATATTACTATAGCGTGTTTAAAGAGTGCAGAGATGACTAAAAATAAATCTCGCACTTGGCTATGGAAGTGTGTTCAGAGCTTTCTATGGCTCATGAGCGTCTAATCGAAATCTTAAATAATTAAAACTTACATTGTTTTCAACTAACAAATATGAAATAAGTATACAAAAATCTTTCCTTAATACTGAGCATAAAATTGTGATATACATGTTCAAATGAACTGTGTCACCTTGTGTATATATACTACTTCCTGATTTTTTAACCTATGCTAACTTTGCCTAGTGCACAAATTCCCACAAATCCTTATGTGGATAGAGTCCTATGTCCTTTCCACTGTTCACATAGGCTAAATGAAAAACGCCTGGCTGTGGGATTTTAGATATGACAAATGGCCCTGTATACAGATGTTTCCAAGATAGAGCTATAGTATGGGGAGGAAGAAGGCTGCATAATTTCCCAATATATCTTGTATAATTTCCTTTCTCATTGCCTCGTCCTCGCCCAAAGATTGGGGTATGAAGAGAAACTGAAATTTTTGTGGAGGTAAACCTTCATTTTTTATTTATATCCTTTTATTACACCAGGCCATCCGCCAAACACATGTGCATATCTGACAAACAGTTCCTGACGTTCCTCTTTTTGGTCTTTGGTCAAACACACAGATTCACTTACCTTGTTATGTACGATGTTAGGGTCTATGTCCTCTTCTGGTGGCTGTTCAACCCCTTGTGTATTTAAAAACTTGATAGCTGGATAAAATAATTGTATACAGATATCTGAGGTGTGCTCTTGTTTTTTTTATTGGTGTTTGTTTTAACGAGACCTACTGAGAATTGTTGATCATTTATTGTAAATTAGCATTTCGCTTTTCCTACATTAATTTGTGCCTGGTATTTTCTAAAAGTGTCCATACCAATAAGGCAATCTACTATCAATTTCTCAATCACAAGGAAAGTACATTGAAAAGAAGAATTATCTATTTTAACAGCGGTTAAGACTTGCAGTTTGACCCCCTTAGACTTGCTTCCTACTGTGGTCTGTATTTTGCAATTCTGAACTGGAAGTGTTGGTATGCAGCCTCGCTTTTGCAGTTCATCAAACATTCCCTGATATATTGAGTTAGTTGTGATGCTGGTATCTAGTACCACAGGTTCATTTAAGTCAAATATTTGAGCGTTAACTATTGCTTGCACTGTTTCCTCACTTTCCCTTTCATGATTAGTGAGATCTTCCTGGCACAGTTCATCTTTGATATGACCACTCTGATCATATCTAATAAAACAGTTTTTAATTAGCTTTATACCCCCACCCCTTCACTATCGTCGAACAGGGGCCTATTGAGACCTGTTTAAGTTTTCCTGGCTAACCACAATGTTGACTTCATTTGAGGTGATGTCAACTAAATGTATGCTTTGGGTCTGGTTCCTCCAATTGGTGTTTTGTGCAGCTCTTGATTCGAAATCTTGATGGCCTTACCCACTATTTGAAACGTAATTGTGGTTATAATGACTATAAACAGCTTTTGACAAAGTGTTTGATTGTCTGCTTGTGTTTTATCCTTATCAATTGCTGCACTGGTTATTGCCACCAGACGGCAGTGCTGAACCCTCCCTGAACACTATAGCCCAACTGATTAAAATTTTGTTCTTTCATTGTTCTTCATTCGTTTACAATTTTGGCCTTTCCCATTGCCGAAGTGGTTGCTATTACCATTGTTGTGAGTGTGTAGGGATGCCAGCTGTGTTGGTTATAGTTATCATTTTCACCCTGCTATTATCTAAATCTTGGGCCTGAACTTGTGCATTGGCATTTTGTGTGTGCACTGGCTCTTCCCATAAATAAGGTCAATGGAATAAAGTACTGATAAAAAATACTCTATGTCATGTTCTGGAATGATAATCAATTTTTCACACGTTTGTGCAGGCAAACAGCTATTACCATTGTTGTGAATGGGTAGGGTTGCCAGCTGTGTTTGTTATTGTTACAATTTTCACCCTGCTGTTCTCTAAATCTTGGACCTGAAGCTGTGCATTGGCACATTCTGTGTGTGCACTGGTCCTTCCTCATAAATAAGGTCAATGGAATCAAGTAGTGATAAAAATACTCTCTGCCATGTTCTGGAATGATAATTAATTTTTCATACGTGTGTGCAGTCAGATAGCTTTTCTAAATCTTTAACACATCCACATGAGAGATCGAATTCGTCCAGTACCAGGTTTTATTCAAATACCTCTCAAAGTATTTTCTTAGTCCCAATGTTTGCTATTGAATGGTGACTTCATATTACAACTATCCTGTACTGGGGCAGACCAAAATGTATCCAAAAATCCACTCTCGAAATGTTTATAAGGGTGGCATCTTTCTGCCATATCTGTCGCCCATAGAAAGACGTCGCCTTGCGTGTATCCTACTACAAAACGGATGTTTTGTGCCTCTTTTTAGTTTCTAGGCAATACATTGTGAAAGGCACTTATGAACATCACCGGGTTCGGTCTTTTGCCTTCTGATGAAAAAATAGGGAACTGTCTATGCTGTAATAATCCTTCGTCATATAATAAGGTGGCAAGACTTGCAGCACTGTCTGTTAGCATTGTTTTGGTACATGGGATTATGTTCTGAGCGTGGCTATGCAACAGGTACAGTAGTCAGTAGCACCTGCTGCATCTTGTAGCTCCTGTCTATTTCATCTGACGGGTTTGTAACAAACAGCGGATAGGTACTAAGATTATCTACTCGGTCTAGTGGCACTTGACTGCGTGGCATCGGATCTTCTTTTATTACTTTTGCAACATTGTTTAGGCTAACCCGCAAATTTTCCTCCGCTGCTGTAATGCCCGAATCTATCCTAACCAAAAGTTCATGCTCTTTTTTTCGCATCACCCCCTCGACTACTTCCATGTGAGTTCAGTTTTCCTGAACTACCTTTTAGCATTTTCATTTTTTTTACAATTTCTCAGTTCTTTCCTGTTATTTTTGCACAAACTGAATGACAATTCATGTAACTCTTCTGGTAAACCTTTACATAGTGACCGCAAGCTGTTTACAGTACCTGTCAGGGTGTCCAAATTCTTACATATTTGCGACTGTGCCTGTTGCATTTTAGTTTGTACCTCACTAACACGTTTCAACGTACCTGCCAACTGTCCTTGTGCCTCGTCTACGGGTGACACTCCTTGATTCAAGTTATTTTTATCCTGGGATAAGTCAGTGGGCAACTCTGCTTTTAATTTTTTTCTGATGTTAAAAGAGTTTACCCCTTAATTCATGGGACAGGTCAGTACGTAAATTCTGAGTAACGTCATTGAAAGTTAGTGGTAATAACACATGGTCTACATCCTCGGAGAATATCGGATTTTGGAATTTAGTGAGCAGTCCCTTCCGTTTAGAGCGTCGTCTATCTGCAAGTGTGTCCCACTTCAAACTTTCTGTGAGATTTGTAACGCTCTCGCGATGGCTAAATGTACGAATCTTGCCGCTCTTCTTTGGACCGTCTCAATCTCTTGAACTATACCCAACTGGTAATGGTCCATACAGACGAACCATACTCTAAGACTGGATGAACTTAAGTATTGTAAGCAATTTCCTTTTCTGAAGGACTGCATCGCTTCAGGATTCTACCAATAAACCGCAATCCAGAGCTCGCCTTACCCGTTATTTGTGTAATCTGATCGTTCCATTTGAGATCATTACGAATAGTCACACCCAGATATTTGACGGATGTTACCGCTTCCAAATACTGGCCATTTATTTTGTACTCGTACATTAATGGGGATTTTCGGTTTGTTGTGAGGTAACTGCCAGTCATTACACCACACATTTATTTTCTGCAAATCCTCATTGATTTGTTCACATTTTTCGTGTGCTACTATTTGCCTGTATACTACAGCGTCATCGGCAAACAGTCTAATGCCGCTGTCAATACCATCAACCAGATCGCTTATGTAAATCATAGAAAACAGCGGACCTTTTACGCTGCCCTGGGCACATCTGATGTTACGCTTGTTTCTGTTGAAGTCACCCCATTCAGGGCGACATACTGATCTCTGTCTGTTAGAAAACATTCTATCCAAAAGCATACGTCATCGGATAGACCGTAAGCGCGCGCTTTTTGGAGCAAGCGACAGTGCGGAACTGAGTCGAACGCCTGTCGGAAGTCGAGGAATATGGCATCAACCTGGGAGCCGGTATCTAGAGCCTGTTGTACATCATGCACAAAGAGGGCCAGATGCGTCTCGCATGACCGCTGTTTCCTAAGACCGTGTTGGTTTATGCAGATGAGCTTGTCAGAGTCTAGAAAGGTCTTATTGTCTGAACACATGTTCCATGGTTTGAAAAGAAAACGATGTCAGTGAAATTGCCCGATAATTATGTGCATCCGATTTTCTCCCCTTTTTATAGATTGCTATGACCTGGGCCTTTTTCCAGTCCCATGGAACTTTCCGCTGGTCCAGTTATCCCTGATAGATGATGGATAAGAATGGTGCTATATTTGTAACGTGTTGTTATTGTAGTCTTCAGTCATGAGACTGATTTGATGCAGCTATCCATGCTACTCTATCCTGTGCAAGCTGCTTCATCTCCCAGTACGCACTGCAACCTACATCCTTCTGAATCTGCTTAGTGTATTCGTCTCTAGGTCTCCCTCTACGACTTTTACCCTCCACGCTGCCCTCCAATACTAAATTGGTGATCCATTGATGCCTCAGAACATGTCCTACCAACCGATCCCTTCTTCTGGTCAAGTTGTGCCACAAACTCCTCTTCTCCCCAATTCTATTCAATACTTCCTCATTAGTTATCTGATCTACCCATCTACTCTTCAGCATTCTTCTGTAGCACCACATTTCGAAAGCTTCTATTCTCTTCTTGTCTAAACTATTTATCGTCCATGTTTCACTTCTGTACATGGCTACACTCCGTACAAATACTTTCCGAAACGACTTCCTGACACTTAAATCTATACTCGATGTTAACAAATTTTCTTCTTCAGAAACGCTTTCCTTGCTATTGCCAGTCTACATTTTATATCCTCTCTACTTCGACCGTCATCAGTTACTTTGCTCCCCAAATAGCAAAACTCCTTTACTACTTTAAGTGTCTCATTTCCTAATCTAATTCCCTCAGCATCACCTGACTTAATTCGACTACATTCCATTATCCTAGTTTTGCTTTTGTTGATGTTCATCTTATACCCTCCTTTCAAGTCACTGACCATTCCGTTCAACTGCTCTTCCAAGTCCTTTGCTGTCTCTGACAGAATTACAATGTCGTCGGCGAACCTCAAAGTTTTTATTTCTTCTCCATGGATTTTAATACCCACTCCGAACGTTTCTTTTGTTTCCTTTACTGCTTGCTCAATATACAGGTTGAATAGCATCGGGGATAGGCTACAACCCTGTCTCACTCCCTTCCCAACCACTGCTTCCCTTTTATGTCCCTCGACTCTTATAACTGCCATCTGCTCTCTGTACAAATTGTAAATAGCCTTTCGCTCCCTGTATTTTACACCTGCCACCTTCAGAATTTGAAAGAGCGCAGTCAACATTGTCAAAAGCTTTCTCTAAGACTACAAATGCTAGAAACGTAGGTTTGCCTTCCTTAATCTTTCTTCTAAGATAAGTCGTAGGGTTAGTATTGCCTCACGTCTTCCAACATTTCTACAGAATCCAAACTGATCTTCCCCGAGGTCGGCTTCTACCAGTTTTTCCATTCGTCTCTAAAGAATTCACGTTAGTATTTTGCAGCTGTGACTTATTAAACTGATTGTTCGGTAATTTTCACATCTGTCAACACCTGCTTTCTTTGGTATTGGAATTATTATATTCTTCTTGAAGTCTGTGGGTATTACGCCAGTCTCATACATCTTGCTCACCAGATGGTAGAGTTTTGTCATGACTGGCTCTCCCAAGGCCATCAGTAGTTCTAATGGAATGTTGTCTACTCCCGGGGCCTTGTTTCGACTCAGGTCTTTCAGTGCTCTGTCAAACTCTTCATGCAGTATCTTATCTCCCATTTCATCTTCATCTACATCCTCTTCCACTTCCATAATACTGTCCTCAAGTACATCGCCCTTGTATAAACCCTCTATATACTCCTTCCACCTTTCTGCCTTCCCTTCTTTGCTTAGAACTGGTTTGCCATCTGAGCTCTTGATATTCATACAAGTGGTTCTCTTCTCTCCAAAGGTCTCTTTAATTTTCCTGTAGGCAGTATCTATCTTACCGCTAGTGAGACAAGCCTCTACATCCTTACATTTGTCCTCTAGCCATCCCTGCTTAGCCATTTTGCACTTTCTGTCGATCTCATTTTTGAGACGTTTGTATTCCCTTTGGCCTGCTTCATTTACTACATTTTTATATTTTCTCCTTTCATCAATTAAATTCAATATTTCTTCTGTTACCCAAGGATTTCTATTAGCCCTCGTCTTTTTACCTACTTGATCCTCTGCTACCTTTACTATTTCATACCTCAAAGCTACCCATTCTTCTTCTACTGTATTTCTTTCCCCCATTCCTGTCAATTGTTCCCTTATGCTCTCCCTGAAACTCTGTACAACTTCTGGTTCTTTCAGTTTATCCAGGTCCCATCTCCTTAAATTCCCACCTTTTTGCAGTTTCTTCAGTTTTAATCTACAGTTCATAACCAATAGATTGTGGTCAGAGTCCACATCTGCCCCTGGAAATGTCTTACTGTTGAAAACCTGGTTCCTAAATCTCTGTCTTACCATTATATAATCTATCTGAAACCTTCTAGTATCTCCTGGGTTCTTCCATGTATACAACCCTCTTTCATGGTTCTTGAACCAAGTGTTAGGTATGATTAAGTTATGCTCTGTGCAAAATTCTACCAGGTGGCTTCTTCTTGCATTTCTTAGCCCCAATCCATATTCACCTACTACGTTTCCTTCTCTTCCTTTTCCTACTGTCGGATTCCAGTCACCCATGACTATTAAATTTTTGTCTTCCTTCAGTACCTAAATAATTTCTTTTATCTCATCATACATTTCATCAATTTCTGCATCATCTGCAGAGCTAGTTGTCATATAAACTTGTACTACTGTAGTAAACGTGGGCTTCGTGTCTATCTTGGCCACAATAATGCGTTCACTATGCTGTTTGTAGTAGCTTACCCGCACTCTTATTTTTTTATTCATTATTAAACCTACTCCTGCATTGCCACTATTTGATTTTGTATTTATAACCCTGTATTCACCTGACCAAATGTCTTGTTCCTCCTGCCACCGAACTTCACTAATTCCCACTATATCTAACTTTAACCTATCTATTTCCATTTTTAAATTTTCTAACCTACCTGCCCGATTAAGGGATCTGACATTCCATGCTCTGATCTGTAGAACGCCAGTTTTTTTTCTTTTCTCCCGATAACGACGCCCTCTTGAGTAGTCCCCGCCCGGAGATCCGATTGGTGGAATATTTTACCTCCTGAATATTTTACCCAAGAGGACGCCATCATCATTTAATCATGCAGTAAAGCTGCATGACCTCGGGAAAATTTACGGCTGTAGTTTCCCCTTGCTTTCAGTCGTTAGCAGTACCAGGACAGCAAGGCCGTTCTGGTTAGTGTTACAAGGACAGGTCAGTCAATCATCCAGACTGTTGCCCCTTCAACTACTGAAAAGGTTGCTGCCCCTCAACAGATACCCCTCCGTTGTGGTTGTACCTACGGTACGGCTATCTGTATCGTTGAGGCACGGAGGCCTCCCCACCAATGGTAAGGTCCATGGTTCATGGTGGGGGATTTGTAGCATAGTCCACATAAAATCTTACGGGGGTACCGTCTGGGCCAGAAGCCTTCGTGGCGTCTAAGGATCTTAACTGTTTTACCATCCCAGATACACTAAATACTATGTCAGTCCTCCTGGCGTTTATTCGATGGTTGAAAGGGGGAATTGTGCTGCAGTCCTCTACCGTAAATGAGTTTTAGAAAGCTAGGTTTAGATTTTCGGCCTTCAGTTTATCATCATCCGTTACATTACCCATACTGTCAGCAAGAGAAGGTATTGAATTATTTGTAGCTTTCATAGATTTTACGTATGACCAAAATTTTTTGGGGTTATTTTTAGAAGCTGCAGATAAAATATTGCTTTCAGATTCGTTAAAAGTATCTCTTATTGACATTTTGACAGCTGCTTTCATTTCGCATAATTTCTGTTTGTCAGTGGGGCAGTGACTGTGTTTAAAACGACTGTGCAAAATTCTCTGCTTTCTCAGCAGCTTCCTAATATGTTTGTTGAACTAAGGTGGATCCTTTCCCTCCACTATATTTTTGCTAGGCACATATTTCTCTAGCACGTGGTGGACAATACCTTTAAATTCCGACCAAAGATGCTCAATATCTTTGTGTCCCGTGGTGAATGCTTGGAGCTGACTATGAAGATATTAATTAATGTCACTTTTATTTGCTTTCCTAAACAGGAAAAATCTACTCTGTTTCTTTGTTACTTTTTTTTCAATTTCCAATGACATAGAAGCCATAACGACATTATGGTCGCTAATACCTTTTCTAGATTAACTACCTCAAAAACATCAGTTCTGTTTGCCGCCAAGATATCTAATATGTTCCCATCTCGAGTTGGTTTTCTAACCAGTTGCTCAAGGTTGTATGTTGAGAGAGCTCCTAGAATAACTTCACATGAGTCTTTGCTTCTGCCCCCTGTGATAAACGTGTAATTTTCCCAGTCAATGGACGCCAGATTAAAGTCTCCAACTACAATTAATGGAAACTTTGGATATTTATTTCCTATGTACTCAAGACATCCCCGAAACGTTCTGCAACGATTGTTGCGGATGCTGGTAGTCTATAAACATCCTAATACAATGGTCACTCCCTGTCTGATTGACAGCTTTATCCAGGCTATTTCACAGTCCGATCCAGTATCGATCTCAACTACGTTTAAACAGCTTTTAACTGCAATGAACACACCGCCTCCAATAGCATCAGGTCTATCCTTCCTAAACATTGCCCAATCAGAGTTCAAAATTTCACTGTTATTTATGTCTGGTCTCAACCAGCTTTCGGTATCTAATACAATATTGGCACTACTACTGAGAGTAACTCAGGAATCTTGCTATAGACACTTCGACATTTTACTATCATGAGATTTCGCATATTTAAATCCTTTGGAATCACCAGTTTAGGCGAAATAACCACTTTTACATTTGGCACACCCACATCAGTGTCACGAACTGGTAATTTTTCAGGCCAACAGTTTGGTTCCCTTGGGGACGAACCTAATCTAAAAACCCCCCATGTGCACACCACAAGTACTGTGCTACCCATGTACCTGCTTCCTGTGTGTAGTGCACCCCTGATCTATCGAGGGGCGTCCTACAACCTTTCACCCCATAGCGTAGGTCGAGGAATCTACAACCTTTTTCGTCACAGACTCGACATAGCCTCTGGTTTAGATTCTCTGCTCAACTCCAAACCAGAGGACCCAAGTCCACTCTGGGTACGATGCTGCAAATCATCAGTTTGGCTTCCACTCCTCGAGAGATTGAGGCCGCCTTCGCCAATTTAGCCAGCAGTCGAAAGGACTCAATGACTTCCTCAAAACCCCAACGACTGACATCGTTGGTGTCGACATATGCAACAATCTGCAGCTGGCTGCACCCTGCACGCTCGATAGCCACTGGAGGAGGCTCTTCGACATCCCAGACAAGGCCCCCTGCAATCACACTGAGTGAATGTTGGACTTCTTCCCCACCCTAGCTGCTATGTTCCTGAGGGATTACACGACCTGCCTAACACTGGAGCTCCCAATAACTAACAAAGCCCTATCCCCACATGCTTGTCGAGACCTTGCTGAAGGAGCGGCCACTATCCTGGCAGAAAGTGCTTTCAGATCCAGCTCAGCCTCCCCCTCGCAAGCATCAGATAGCACACTGAATCTATTAGCAAAATTGCATGGGATTTGGAAGGACCCTGCATCCCCCATGTAGCCTTCGCCTTGAGGCTTGAGACGTCGACACACTCCGCCACCCACACTGAGGTGAGAGTGGGCTGGCCAGCTTAGTCGTACGTGAGGTCAGCTCAGTGACAGAGCGCTGTGACATCCCCCCCCCCCCCTGCACATCTAGTACAGCAGAGGCTGCCCCAGGCACCCCATCCCCATTGCACCTCAAGGTGGCACTCTGGAAGGACATGAAGGACTAGGAGCAACAGCAAGCCTAGTAGACAGCACAGGAAAATTCACTGTAGTGAGATGGTTTGACAACAAACCTTTTACTCTGCTCTCATCTTTCGTTGGTGTTGAGACCCAGCAGAAGGCAAACAGGTGGGACAAATCCAAAGAGAATATGTGATTGTCCTAAGACCAGCCGTGATCCTAGCTTACAACACCTATATGGGTGGTATTGATTTCATGGACATGCTGTCATCACTTTACAGTACCACATAAACTCAAGGGGATAGTATTTATACATCTTTTGGCACACAATCCAAGTCATGGTAGTCAATAGTTGTCTCAAATACTGTAAGGACTGCAAGTTTCTTGAAGAATGACTTTATACTACACAAATTCGAAACTGAAATAGCGGGTGAACAAGTACTGATAGGGAATGACAAATCAAAACGAGAATGCCCAAATAAAGATGTCATGTCAAATAAAAGAAGAAGGAGGCTGTCCCAACAGTTCTCCCAGTTGTAGACTGCCAGAAGGACCAAATGATCATTGACCTTTATGGAATGATACAAGAGGACAGTGCAAGGTATGTATCAGGATGGTATCATACATGTATGCATTTTTGTGATTAATTCAAGAGAGAAATTGCTTCAGAAGAATTCTCACATAAAAACTGACAAACTGACTTGGCTAATAAATTCAGCAGCCTTTTTTTCTATTTTACCGTTTTTTAGTGTATAACACCTTGACTGTGCAAGAAATTTTATATATATACATGAATTAATTATAAGTAAATGCATTTAAAAGGAAGCTGATATTATATATTCATTCTTCAACACAGAATTTTCCACAAAAATAAGAATAAAAGAGATTTTGCGATCAAAACCTATTAAAATTAAATGACTGGTGTGACAAATGTCACATTAAAATTTTGGGGTGGAAAATGTTAAAAGAGTTAGAATTGAACATAAAATAGTGAAAAGATACAGTAGTAAGAGGTTTGGTGAAATAAAAGTTTTTGGGGCTATGGAGAAATGTGTTGGGCATTATGGGGTTGTGAGTGTTAAAATTTTCGATTTGTTTTTCAGCAAATTTGTCAAATGTTTGCTTTTGTTCCATTGTAAAATTTTTTTAGATCATAGAATCGTTGTGCATGAGTGTTCAATTTCACATCAAAGTATCTTGTTATCTCATGCATTAATTGCATTGTGTTCAGGGTACAGGGCATGCCCACCATGTTTCGTTCAGTTAGATACCCATTAGATGTCTGTGTCATAAGAAAAGTATGATTTAACGAATCTGCACTATCTCACCTTTTATTCTCACCACAGGAGAAAATGCTTCATTGTGAAAATTGAGAAGCCACTTAATGTATAATAACTGCATACATTCTCAACTCACAACAACTTGCTATTAAAAAAGCTTTTCAGCAAAATGTTTATCCATGATGCTTCAATACTTGACCAAAACCATAAGTTCATACTTAACTTGAGACAGCATAGCATACAGTCTATATAACATCATTCATTTTTCTTTAGTGCTCGACCATTGTCATCAGGCCCCTTTCTTCTTTGGAGGCCATCCCAACTCCAAAGAATGACTGCAAAATGCAAGTGACCCATCATTGGCCAGTTCAAATTACACATCCATGGTCACTTTCTGGGCTTTGCCCATATTTTTGTTTGTCATATATGCACATATATTCCAACAAACCCAGGCACAGAAGATACTCTTTATGATGCTACTAATTAAAGTCACGTTTTTCACATGCAAATCTTTCATCAGTCTAGTAAAAGGAAAGTGAGACATGTTGCTATGCTTTATAGCAACTTGTATTACTACAGACTTGCCAATCAGATGAAAGATGTAGTGTGTAATAACTTACTCCCCTAGAGGCGGTGTGGCTTGTCTTATAAGCAGTGCATAAATTAATTTCGCTTTATACTGAGTTGTCATGTGACCTAAAAAAATACAAAATCCCACATACAAAACGTATAAAAGTATTTGGATCCTTTGTATAAAGATTGTACAGATAAATATCTAATTTTATAGTACACTGGTATTTTTTCAATTATTATAGTAACTATTTACCTTCCTGCAACGACTTACAAAGGTTATACTATACTTGTGTATTCAAAATATAGGTAAATCTATACCTTTTTAACAGATAACCTTCATGAAGACAAAATAAGACAATAGAGAAAGTTGAAAGACAATAGAACAGTTAAAGAGGAAGAAATTGCCTCATAGAAAACTAAAGTGGAATTAAAATGAAGCTTTAGCTAAGAATGTGGTGGTTGTCATGGCACCTAATCTGCAAAAAGGGCAGATTGTCGTGAAGACTTAAACTTTTTATATGTATCCTTATTTGGTCTCCTATCTGTACAACAAAAATTACTATCTTTTTTCCTGGAGAGTTTAGATTCGTAGTGTTCCCCCATTTCTTGTACTTCTGTTTCATGTATTCCAATTTTCTGCATAATTAAAATCGACTCTTACTTTATGCAAGATATTCAAACCCTCTACAAATGTCAATAATTGTTCTACAGTATTCCATCCACCACATAGTATTTCTTTGCGTGCAAAATAAGGTAATCTTCTTCCATCACTTGAACCAAATGTTTTTCATCTAGCAGGTTATCTAAATACTTAGACCTCGTCATGTGCCACTCAGTATACTTCTTATATGTATCCCATGAACTATTATAGTATTTGGGATCTAATAACTCTAGAATCAATTTTTCTTGCGAACTTAGGGACCAATATTTGACCTGAATATCTTCCTTCAATTTACATTCCTGTGAATGGGATGTTCCCTGTTCCTCTGTATCAGCTAGTAAATGTCCTAGAGCAATTTTGTAAAATTATAATCCCATTTCTGAGGCATAGATGGAGAAAATACTGTTAAGAAATACGTTGGACGTACTTCCCCTTCTGGCTTAAACTTTGGAAACCGCTTAGCATAACTAACTCCATTTCCTACTTGTAATTCTTCTAATAATTCTGTCGATAATCCTATGTTAAATGTAGATATTTTGCTTCTAAGATCCTGTTTAGTGTCTTCTAATTCCAGCCATAATTTCTGTAATTCACTCGTATTATTAATAGTATCATTTGCAGAATCAGAGATAGCGCTGTTGGTATCTACTTGTTCGTGTACTTTTCACTCTATCGTTTCTTCTAGATGCTTCTCCAAATTAGTTAAAGTATTTGGATCAGTAGAAATTTGAATAAGATTTTTTATTTGGTTCTAATATTTCTATCCTATCTCGAGTCTGTGAGATATGATTACATATAGTTTCATAGTTCCTCAAAGGTGATTTCTCTACGTCAAACTTATCATTTACATCTTTGAATCGCACATTCACTACTTGTCTAACTATATCATAATGATCAGCTATTTTCGTTTCGATCTCTTTAGGTAAATTAGCTAAGGTTTCCTCTCATTTGAAAATTTTATCTGTTTTTGTGGCTAAATGGTCTAAATTTTATTATTTTGTGATATTTCATCTAATTGCTCGATTTTATTAGACATCTTATCTAGTTTGTTTACTTTTTCATCTAGTATAAACACGAGAAAAGTGAATATTTTTCCTGGGTTAAAAATAAAAATAATAAGCACAGTATAACCAGACTCCTGCCGATCCCCTGCAGCTCGTTAATTTATACAAGTTAGGTGATAATGTACAAACTTGACTTCCTGTCACATGAGTGGGGTCTCACAGTTTTACGTTTACCCACGTGCTGCTCTCAGCATAGCCCCATGGATTTAATTTGCACAATGGGTTAAGACTATGTGGGAGACACAAACAAAACATTCAGGATAACATACACTGAATCAGTTGCACATGAGGCAATAGACAACATCCCACCTATAGCTTGGACACAGCCTGTGCGGCTTGCTTCAAAGCTTCAGAAAGAAGAATTTGACAGGGAAGCAATGATGGATATAAGCATTGAACCAATCATCATAAATTTAAAATCAAATTGTTTGGAAAGAGACTCAAATAGAAGTGACAATGGAATTACGATGCAGACTTTGGAACAAAATAATAATGTTTCTTAGTTTTAAAAAATCATGATTTAAAAAATGTGTCTGTCAACATATCAATTGCATACATAATAATGAGAATTTCCTAGCCTTTTTGATTAGGACTTTGTATCCTTTGAATTATGCAGACTATAATGTTCAACATATTGCCCAAGGAGAGGTTAAGCTTTTCCCACCATGTCGTATGCTCTAATGACACACGAGAATGTAGCTGGATAAATTCATCAGAATTCCGATATTTCCACATTTAAACCCCAAGGCATGAACTGGATAAGGCACTAAACTGACAGCACCTGTTCCTTGCCGAGATATCGGTGGTTTCGATGTTATCGGTCAGCATTTCCTGGAGTTATTTGCAGACGTTGGTTAATTGTTTGCTTGTTCAATGGATTATGAATGCGGTCCGTCACTGCAATGTCGAACGAGTTGGTTTCACTCACAATGCCCATCAACAGTGAAAAATATGACAACTTACTGTACATTTTTACAATATTCTTTTACATTAGTCTTTTCTACCATTATTTCTTTTTTAAGTGCAGTGATTACACTTAACTACAGTCAAACTCATCCACACACACACACACACACACACACACACACACACACACACACATACCTCACACATTATTAAAAATTATATTGAGTAGAAGCTTTTGTCGAAGCAAATATAATGATTTCGGTTTGTGCTTGAATTTAATTTTGTTGTAAATTTGTACTTATAATACAGTTCAAATCGCAATAAATGATAATTATTGTAAGCATTTTGAGTAAAATTGTACTTCACGTCTCCACAAATCTGTCAGCTGTTCTCGCCTCCCGATGTCACGCAGAGTAAATCGGAGCAGTGGACGCAACGTCGTCAAGACGTGAATTAGTATTTCTCTCGTGACAATTGATTGGAATTGGTTTTAATATGTACTAGTCCCCTCATAGATTTGAACGTATAATAATATGTACCGTAGGCAAATGAGTCTGACAATTGTTCGCAGCAACGCAGTTCGGCAACGTGGACTCCGTTTGCCCTCTCTGTGCTACCGCGCATGCGCCGTTCTCACGCAGGGGGCCCGGGTTCGATTCCCGGCAAGGGACTGGGTGTTGTGTGTCCTTTATCAGCATTATCATTGACTCGCAAGTCGCCGAAGTGGCGTCAACTAAAAAGTACTTGCACTACGTCGGCTGAATGAGGCCTCCCGGCCAACACTGCTATACGATCATTTCAATAATGTTGCTGTCGTTTATACCGTGACAACGAATATGCTTACGATACAGTTCTTGAGAGCTTATTTGCGTCTGTTACCCTAGTCAACGATGTACAGCTTCCCGTTTTTCATAAAATTTTAGTTTTAATTTCTTGTTATAGCTCTCTTCTTTTATTTCCACTAGTCCACTTAGGACTTTTCTTGTTGTGGAATGACTTGAAGTGCTCGATATGTTACGAGATACCAAGTCTTTACTCTTTCCCTGTAATAAGAATTACCTTTTTTCCGAATTTCCTTGAAGCTGTCTTGTTTTCTCTTGATGTCGTGGTCCTGCTAGAGAGTGCCAAGTATTTGACCGTTGACTTCTTTTCTAATTGCAGAGGTGCGAGGTCTATAAGAGAGCCTCTACATATTTTAACCCTTTCACGTACATAAGACACATTTGTCCCAGTCGGTTAGTGTTGGTGTTTCTCACTTCGAGCAGACACACAAATTTATTCACTTATTGTGTGCGTATTGTGTTCACTGCCTCACTGTCAATGCCAGAAAGTATATTCAAGTAATTTCTCTTTTACTTTAGACCATTCATTTAGAAAATAACTGTATTTCATCAGTGGAAATCTTTATTTTCATTCTTTGGGACATAGTTGTCCCAATGTACCACAATGGTAATTTGTGTACTTGTTTTTGAATGTCATGAAATCGTTACTATTACGTTAAAAAAACGAGCAGAATGGTATTTAAAATTCGGTTGAAAATGTATTATCTTTTATTTTATTAAATAAGCGAAAAGATTTGTACTGTTATAATTTCAAATCTGCTTTTAGGTCATGTGCTCCAGAAAAAGAGAATTTTTCATCACTGATGAAAGTGTTATGCAGATTTGGAGGCTTGCAGTAGTGATGACGAAGATAATCTGTTACTGGATGAAGAAGATAAAATTATTCTTGAACGGGATATGGAAGATGAAAGAACATGTTATTATAGAAGATCCTGAAAAAGAAATACGTTGCCCACCTAGCACATGAAGGCATACAGACGAAAATCAGAACCAAATGCTGAGGTACCTGATTCCCTTCCAGATTTACCAGAATTTTAATGGTCCAGAACTTACCAACCAAGACAGTTCAGTGATAACATGAATCATGAATTTGGAAAAGTGCTTTTGTTTAGTGTCAGTGAAACTAGTGAAATGCCACAGCCATTTGAAATTTTTTCTTCCACTATTGGCCTAAAAAATTTGGTACATGATATATTAATTCCTGAAAGGATTCGGTATGCAGAACAATCACGCAACGCATTCAGCACAAATGAAGATGAAATCAAGGCATTTCTTGGTATGAACCTGGTAATGGGATACCATATTTTGCCTACATTTAGAAGCTACTGGGCAACTGAACCCGATTTAGGTGTTCATTATATAGCTCAGATTATGCCACTACATCGGTTTGAAGAGATTCGAAAGTACTTACATTTTTCCAACAATGCAGATCAGTCAGTAAAGGAAGACCGCACATACAATGTGAGACCTCTAATTATCCATTTGAACAAAACCTTCCAGGAATCTCTTAGTGCAACTAGGGCTCAATCTGTAGATGAGCATATGATCAGATTCAAAGGATATAATATTATGCGACAGTATGTCAAAATAAGCCAGTCAAATGGGGTTTCAAAATGTGGTGGAGATGTGATTCGGAAATTGGTTACCTATTTGAGTGTGATTTATACACTGGAAAAAAAACCTCAGGTCCTGAAGTAGGGCTTGGTGAGTCAGTAGTTCTGCAACTGACAGAATCGCTATCTGGACTGGGATGTGAAATTTACATAGATATCTTTTTTAACCCTCCAGCTTTGCAGTATTACCTTGCTTTACAAAATATCAGATCATGTGGAACAGTGCGCACCAATCGTAAAAACATCCCAAAGACATTCCCTCCAGACAAGGAAATGAAAAGAGGTGATTCATACAGTCTCAGTAGCAATGGTCTGACGATCCTCAAATGGATGGATAACAAGCCAGTTTTTCTACTGACTAATTTTATTTCCCCAATACCATGTACGACAGTGAAGAGGCGCCAGTCTGGTTCTTCTGAAAAGATCAATGTTCAGTACAACAAGTGGATGGGAGGGTTGGACCTTATGGACCAGAAGAAAGTGACTTATGAGATCGACAGGAAGGCAAAGATTAAGTATTACCTGAGAATTTTCTTTGATCTTCTTGACGTTGGTGTAAACAATGCGTATGTGATATATTCAAAATTGGCAGAAGAATCAGGATTCAGATCAACACTATCATCCCTAGAGTTCAGACAATGCATTGCGAGAAATCTAATTGGAAATTATTCAAGTCGACAAAGGAATTTATCAACAGTAGTGAAAACATCAAGAAGGTTGCAGACCAGTTGCAATCAAAGAGTACAGAGCACCGAATGATAAAATCAGACATAATTGCGCTTCAAAGTGTGTTGAAAATCGCACTTACAATATTTGTGAACAGTGTGGAGTTAATTTATGGTTTACTTCAAGCAGAAACTGTTTTGCAGAATTTCACATCAAATAGACAACATATACATAGCCTCTGTAATTTTTCGATGTATTAAGTGTAATGTGTTCTGTAACTGTCCTTTAAGGACCACAGGGACAAATACGTCCCAGCTTTTTTTTAGTAGTACAAATAAAAATGTTTGAAATAATAACATATTTTGTTTATAAAACCTCCAGTTACCACAGAGATACAAAAATTTTAATCACTAGCACTTTAGTTTTCTTATGTACCTGAAAGGGCTAAACAATTCACTATGAAATCACAAAACACGGTTTGTGCAATTCTTCTATAATCAAATAAGTTCTCAACACCCAACAACTGATAATTAACAACATGTTCATACACGATGCTTCAGTGCTTGACCAAAACCATAAGCTCATACTTAACTCGAGACAACATAGTACAGAGTCTGTACAACAACATTCATTTTTCTTCAGTACTCGACCATTGTCGTCAGACCTATTTCTTCTTTAGGGTACACTGCACCTCAAAGTACGACAGCAAAGTGCAAGTGAGCCCTCTGTCGTCACTTTCTGTGCTGTGCTCGCTTTTTTCTTTCTCATATCCGCACATAAATTCCAACAAACCCAGGGACGGTAGATGCTTTTTATGCTACTACTATTTAAAGTCACATTTTCACACGCACATCTTCCATCGGTCAAGTAAGAGGAAAGTGAGACGTCTTGCTATACTTTATAGCCAGATGTACCACTAGAATAGTAATAGAATTTTCACCATTTCTTAATAAATGAGATCATCTGTGACATTACTGTATGAGAATGTAGTCGCTTGCCATAGGTTTTCTGACGCCTTATAGGCCTGTCCACATCCAACGATCTGTCTACGTAGATACTGTGTACAAAGACAAATTGTTGCCTGTGAAGGATCTGTAGCTATACCCCAAGAGAAAAAATACGATCTCTGTAGCAGCCTTTACACTTTCCAATTTTTCTGTGCAGACTAGATTCACGACCGTCTGCGCATCGGCTCTGAACATTTTACTCTGCATTTAGACGTTCAGACCATAGGTACAGTTTTGCTTGGTTTTGAATTCATCAGGCAACACTATAGAGGCTATGGCCAAACTGGGTAAATTTACTTATAAAGCAATCCTGCAGTCTGCAGCTATTATTTTGGAAGTTGAAAAAAAGGAAGAGGCCACAACATCAAAAGTTGTCAATGGACTGGCTTCTAAAATGTATGTCACTCTCACATGCCAATCTTTTAAAGCAACCATAATCTTGAAAAGATGACTGGTTCAGCTACTTATGAATAGACGAAGAAACATTTTTAGTGCTTTTGCAACATGTCACACCACATCTACTGAGGCGTGATAGCATAGTGAGTGCTTTGGAGAGACTTTTAGTGACAATGAGATTTCCAGCTACGTACTTGCAGAAACTTAAATGTTCTGCTGTGGTGTCAGCATCACATAACTGCAGGAACATGTAGTGTCATATATCAGTATTAAGACAGCTACATTTGAAGGTGAGAACAGAAGTTAATCACAACTCATTATTTTATTTTTAGAGTGATGGAATTTCTTACTCTTGTACAGTGAAGGAAAGTTGTCAAATTTGTAAGAAAAATTTATTTACAAATTTATACATAGAGAATGTAAGCGTATTAAATTGTAAGACAGAGTCTCATTCGGGTTGTACATTTCAAAAAAATGCGTTACAGAATTCCCATGTCCAGGATTTGTACTGTTTGTCAGCTGTATACTGTTTCTGGTAAGATTTTGCAATTGTGCCTCATAAAAAACTTCGCTAATAAGCTTTTCGCCGAAAACTCTTTGCATTCGTCCCACTGACTTGAAGTGGGAATGTGCAGGTATTGCCGCTCGCACGTCACCCGTGCAGTGACCTGACTTTACTGTTGCACCCACATACTTTGTTCAGGATGCAGGCTATGGTGGCAGTGTGGTAACGGCAATTGTTAAGTACGCATCTGCCAAACATTGTTCTGAACACAAGAGTAATGAACAGGTGACAAAAATGAAATCAGAGCGCTATGTCTGCTAACCGCCGATCGCGATAATTGTGTTTCCTCTCGAACACCGATCCCGGAGGGTGTATGCTGCTCGATGACGAGAGCGTCGTCCGATTGTGTGAGTGCGGGAGAAGAATGAACGCCTGTCTGGAATGATACGAACTTTCCTCACGATCGCAGGGCGCCGAGTATTCCGTGGACGCGATGAAACGAGAGCGAAAACGAACGGAGAGCGTCAAACTCCCATACGCGTTTGTGGGGAGCTCACGTTAAGCTCGACCACGTGGTCTGTGAACTGAAATTATAGAAGCTCGAAAAACGCGTCGTACTTTATGGCGGCTCATTTCACACTGCACTTGCTTTTTGCTGACCCACATATTGCCAGAATTCTTCATATTGTTAGGTATGCACGCCGACGGATATCCGATGCAGCTAACTTGGACTGGCCCTGAGGGGGCCCTGGTCCATTCACGCATTTTTGCACCATGGCTGCCACACATATTCCCCCTTGGAGAGCAGGGCTTGGAAGCTGCGAGAAAGTGGAGGCATCCAGCTTGTGTGACAGATGTTTGGGTTTTACATATACCATTGTGATGTCAGTGCAAGCGCGATGGCGGTGGGCTGGTCAGCGGTGATTGGGCGGTGGTGCACGACATCAGCGCATGGATCTTGGCGGAAGCATGGTGGGCGTGCCCTCATGCAGCTGGCTACTGACAATAGTGGCAGGCAGTGCTAGCTGTGAATTACCTGTAGTAACATGCGGCTGGTCTGAAGGCTGTGACTCACATGGAAACATGTCACCTCGAAATCACACTGATAATAAAAGTTAACGAAATACAGCATTCATGTGTTGCACTGTTCAAAGTTTATTGACATACTCGGTTGTGGGAGCATGGCAGGACTGAGTCTGGACTCGACACTTCAGGACAGTAGAGGTATGGAGATCACACAAACTGTCTATACTTGCACGAGTGTAGTGTCCTTTTGTGAACGCGATGCCTGTAACTGTGATGGAAAACACAGTGGCATGAAGGACAATGTTCAGAGCGTGGAAGTTAGTGTAGCCTCAATGCCCACGCGGTAGAGGCACAGGGATGTGAATGTGAGTCCAGGAGCTATGACAGACAAGCAGCTGGTTACATGGGAGGTAGTTTCTGGAGCTCAGCTGGAGAAAACATGCTGACAATGCGGCACAGTGGAAATAGTGTCTACAGCAGGCAGCAGCTGGGGCACTGTTATGATGCAGTACAGGCATTTGAAATGGATGTAGTGGCTGGAGTACATGATATAGCCTGCTGACGCCCATTGTGGGCATGACCCCGGTGACCGTATCAGCCAGCTGGACAAGGTGGGGTTGGGCTGCAGCACACATGGTGGTGCAGTGAGAGCTGGCGCCATTGTACATCATGGATGGCCACGGGTACAGGTTCTGTCTGACTGGTTGCAGAGGAAGCATCGTCTGGTAACATGTGTTCCACTGGATTGAAGAGATGATGTGTGGCAGGAGTAGTCAAGACTTGACTCCATCGATTGACACTTTGGACAGCTTGCCATTGCACTAGATGCCAAGCATTCTCTCAACACAAGTGATGACGTGGTGGCCCCCAGAGTAGGGTGGCCCAAGGGGTGGCTGTACCATATGCATACACAGCATAATGTGTATACAGCACCATAGGTCGGCGTGTACAAGCACTTTGCTGGTGCCATGCCCTGTTGGTGTGTACAGTCAGAGGCAGGCCATGTGAGTGTGCAGATGTTCTCCCAGTGGCATGGCCGAGGTATTGTGTGGTGATGGTACTTGCTCCATAAAATCACCATGCGTGGCGAGGGATTGTCCATTCACAATGTCAGCAGGTGAATTTCTGATCTCTTCTTTTGGCATTCCTTGCCAGCTTAGTAATATCAGTGGGAGTGGTTCCATCCAGGCCACGTCGTGGTAAGTTAGGGAGACTTTCAGTGTTCGATGGAGCCACTCAACCATGACTGTAGACGCCAGGCAGTAGCTGCTAGTTTCGTGTAATTGCACCCCACACAATCGGCGACTTGTGTGAACAGCACATAGTCAAACTGGCGGCAGGGATCCATCATGACATGACTGGGGCAGCTGAAGCATGCCACACAGGTATCAACGAGGGTGGTGGCGATGGTCTTGGCAGTGATGATGATCGCAATAGGCGTTGTCTCTGGCCAGTGTGAAGCAGTCCACCATAGTCAGCAGATCACGCTTTCCTTGGGACAGAGGGAGCGGACCCATGATATCCACATGAACTTGTTCAGAATGGCATGTCACGTCAGGAAAGGCAGCGATGGCCACTTTGGTATGTTCTGCCTTTGGCACAGTGGCATATAGTGGAAGTGCTTGCCCACTGACGGCAGAATTTCCATAGTCAGGGCCAGATGAATCTCACGTCCATGACCGACTTGGTAGTGTTGATGCTGGGGTGTGACAATCCGTAGATGTTGTCGAAAGCACTGTTCAGAATTTGTTTGGGAGTAACAGGCGGCGTATACCTGTTAAAACATTGCACAAAATTTTAGGGAATGGGCACTAGCTCGAGTTGTAGGCCGTTAGACGTTTTGTGGCGGAGGCTGTCGAGTTGTCTGTCATTCTCCTGTTCTTGGGCAACCTCTAAAAATTCACAGGGGGAGAGATAATGGCACAAGCAGTCGTCAACGGTTTTTTCAATTTGTGAATGTAAATGGAGAACTGTGCAGTGTACACACGGTATTATTGCTCTGAAACGCGTGAGTTAGGGACTTGTGGTCGGTGAAAATCACGAAGGGGTGGGCACCTACTGGTGGGAGGAAGTATTTTACTGCCTCAAACACTGCAAGCAAGTCACAATCATAAGCACTCCAGGCACGTTGCGAATCTGATAGCTTCTGCAAGAAGAAACAGAGTGGCTGCCAGCTACCATTGTTGAAGCACTGCACCTATGGCTGTCTGGCTGGCGTGCACGACCACAAACAGTTCATTGTCATGCACATGGTCGCTTCTAAAAGGCTCCGTTTGGACTCAGTAAAGCTTCTCTCCATTGCAACCATCCAGTTAACAGGAGTCCTTCCCTTCGAAGTAGGGCTGTGTAGCCCCACAGTCAGGGGTTTCAGCACTGTGGTGGCATTGGGCAGATGACACTGATAAAAATTTACAGTGCTAAGATAGCAGTGTAAGTCATTGTCAAATAGATGAAGATGTCGTCGAAATACGCGAACGACCACCGTAAGCCTCGTAAGACGCCATCCAGGAAATACTACCAAGTATGGGCAGCATTGCAAGGGCTAAACATCATGTATAAACTTTCGACAAGCCTGAAAAGTGTGATAATTGCTGTTTTCTGAATATCTTCAGGCACTACAGCAATCTGAGTGAACACCTTTGTGCAGTCAATTTTGCTAAATATAACTGAGCCTGCCAAGGAAGGCATGGCTAAAATCCTGCAGGTGTGGCACAGGATATCGGTCCAGCACCGTTCGTACATTTAAGGGACAATAGTCTCCGCATGGGCTCCACAAACTGTCTTTCTTGGAGACTAAGTGCAAGGCAGTGGACCATCGGCTGCATGATAGTCGCAACATCCCCTTAAACTCAGCCTTTGCTAAAGCAAGTCACTCGGACACGAGTCAACGTGGGCAGCATGAGGAAGGTGGACTGGGTGCATTCATGATACGGAGGACTGTCAAATATTTGATGTCCTCTGCTGCACCAGACAGGCTAGTGAGCTCAGGAAGTTTATATAGTACGTCTATGTACAGTCCTGGGGACTTCACTGATTTAACACTGAAAAAGTGGCCTGCTATTGCTGTTCGCTTATTTTCAAATTTGTTACCGAATCAATCAGTTGCGTGTTCGTGAATTGGCTAGTAAGTTGTAGTGGCTGTGGAAATACACACCCAGGACTGGCTCATTGACATCAGCTACAGTGAATGTCCACACGAATGTGTGGCACAATCCAAGGTTCAGATTTCAATGTGTGTGCTGTCCAGCGGTTAGAAAAGAACCCGATTCGACAAGATAGTTCACACTGCCAGCCTGTTCCATTGCGAAGAGACGCATGGGTGTTGCACTGCAGCCAGGTGCGCCTAGAACCAGTTGCAGCTGGCATTTGGATTCGAGCAGGGAGGCCGACACTGTGTCACTTTCTTGCTGAAGTATGCATGGTACCAGCAAAAGCTGCTCAGCTGCTACTCTGACATAGGCGGCATACTGCCCGAATGGCTGGTACTAGGGGTGAGCAAGAAATCGCGTATGTTACAAATCACAGTGACTGAGAAGTCACAGATATCACAATAACAACTTTACAGAATCTGACTGCGATTTCAGTCACAACTAGGAGTCGCAGGTAGCATTTGACATTCAATGTGGTGTGCCATCTGTTGGTCGAATTTCTTATTTCTTTCTGTGAACCTTGTGTTATGCTACCGAGTCTAGGTGCGATTTCAGTGAGTAGTCGCAAGTTGCAACTAAGAAATGCAGTTAACATTCAGGACCATGTGAGATTGGATGGCCTAAGTTCATTCTACTGCTTTTCTTTGCAACACGCTATCAAGTGTAACTGCGATTTCGGTGAAAAGTCGCAACTAGAATTCGCAAGTAGCAACTAAAGAGAACAGTTAATATTAGATGCCGTATGACATCTGTTGACCTAAATTCGTACGCCATTGTAAGAACCTTGTGTCTCACGATATGGATGTATTACATACTTATGGCTGAAGAAATCAACTAAGAAGGTAATTTGCTCTGAGAAAAATTCTATACTCGGTTGAGAATTGGTGCAACCAACGAATGTGAATGCCAAATAAGGGTTGTGCTAGCAGATAGATCTATAGTGTAGCCTGGAATTTTTGTGACATATTTAAAAACACCTTTCGTCATAAAAGCTAAAACTGCAGAGTAATTTCTGAAAACGGATCATGGATAAGACGCCATATCGAGTGACTGAAAATGTGGTTCAGATGCCTGTGAACGTAACAACGTGGTTAGAATCCGTATTCTAAAAATGAAGGTCAGGTGGATTCATACTTGATAGAACATCACCGTCAGGTCAAAAGATTCTCCTCTGTAGTTCCAGCGATGGCGTTCACAGACGACGTCAACGGAACATCGTGACACGCCACATCACGTCACCGTCACGTCAAGATCTTAATGTGTACTGGAAGATAATACTAAGTAAAAGTGTTTTATTTTATACGCAGAAGAAATACACTGCAAACGGTACATATCTTTTCCAATGTGCTTTACTTACGATTTTTCCAGTGGAATAGAGACGAGAAAAACCGGGAGTAAAGCTGAGGCGGCATTCAGAAGTTTAAAATAAGATCCGTCAGAAATTAACGACGAACAGCAGGTATCAGACTTATGGGGTCTAGTGTAGCAGGGGATACAACCACCACCACCTAGAGGTGATATAGGACAACTAAATCTTGAACTTCTCTTCGTAATTTGTATTTGTATCTTGCTTAACAGGTCAAAAAAAACGATCGTATAGACATTCTGAAATATTTATAGAACGATGATCCTCCTCTTCCAGCTCCTTGTATAAAGTGTGGAACTCTCCTTCACAGCCTCGATTTTTTAACATTTTTCTAACCTAGACACTTTTTTCTCTCTGTTCCTCATCATCAAGTGCAACAGAAATCATTGCAAACTGCTTTAAATTAAATTTAGGCGTTTTAAGACGATCTGTCATGAACTACGAAAGAGCGCCTCTGGTGAGTATTTTATGAACCAGCTGTAACGTCACGACGTTCTTTCGACGTTGAAATGCCATGTAGTGTGAATGCCCAGGAATTCCCCTGACCATCGACGTTGAAAAACGTGACGCTGACGTTCTGGCAAGTGTGAATCCTCGTTTCTGGCACTGTGTTGTAATTTGTGTTATGATTCTCAACGTCATATTATCGGTATTTTTACACTTGTTCCATTAATACAAAATTAAAACTAAGAACTTAAGTAAAACATACTTGCTGCTCACTGTTTTGTCGATATGAAATTTTGTCTGTGGGCAAGCGTATCTTTCGTATATCATATAATAGATGAGGGAGAATCGTTGGAAATATTAATAATATCATTTCACGTAACTTTTTGTCAGTTGGGTTGTTGAAACGCTAACCTTAGATCCTGACAAGTAATCGCCTATACGGACGATAACATATTTCTTGATTGTACACTCCTGGAAATGGAAAAAAGAACACATTGACACCGATTTGTCAGACCCACCATACTTGCTCCGGACACTGCGAGAGGGCTGTACAAGCAATGATCACACGCACGGCACAGCGGACACACCAGGAACCGCGGTGTTGGCCGTCGAATGGCGCTAGCTGCGCAGCATTTGTGCACCGCCGCCGTCACTGTCAGCCAGTTTGCCGTGGCATACGGAGCTCCATCGCAGTCTTTAACACTGGTAGCATGCCGCGACAGCGTGGACGTGAACCGTATGTGCAGTTGACGGACTTTGAGCGAGGGCGTATAGTGGGCATGCGGGAGGCCGGGTGGACGTACCGCCGAATTGCTCAACACGTGGGGCGTGAGGTCTCCACAGTACATCGATGTTGTCGCCAGTGGTCGGCGGGAGGTGCACGTGCCCGTCGACCTGGGACCGGACCGCAGCGACGCACGGATGCACGCCAAGACCGTAGGATCCTACGCAGTGCCGTAGGGGACCGCACCGCCACTTCCCAGCAAATTAGGGACACTGTTGCTCCTGGGGTATCGGCGAGGACCATTCGCAACCGTCTCCATGAAGCTGGGCTACGGTCCCGCACACCGTTAGGCCGTCTTCCGCTCATGCCCCAACATCGTGCAGCCCGCCTCCAGTGGTGTCGCGACAGGCGTGAATGGAGGGACGAATGGAGACGTGTCGTCTTCAGCGATGAGAGTCGCTTCTGCCTTGGTGCCAATGATGGTCGTATGCGTGTTTGGCGCCGTGCAGGTGAGCGCCACAATCAGGACTGCATACGACCGAGGCACACAGGGCCAACACCCGGCATCATGGTGTGGGGAGCGATCTCCTACACTGGCCGTACACCACTGGTGATCGTCGAGGAGACACTGAATAGTGCACGGTACATCCAAACCGTCATCGAACCCATCGTTCTACCATTCCTAGACCGGCAAGGGAACTTGCTGTTCCAACAGGACAATGCACGTCCGAATGTATCCCGTGCCACCCAACGTGCTCTAGAAGGTGTAAGTCAACTACCCTGGCCAGCAAAATCTCCGGATCTGTCCCCCATTGAGCATGTTTGGGACTGGATGAAGCGTCGTCTCACGCGGTCTGCACGTCCAGCACGAACGCTGGTCCAACTGAGGCGCCAGGTGGAAATGGAATGGCAAGCCGTTCCACAGGACTACATCCAGCATCTCTACGATCGTCTCCATGGGAGAATAGCAGCCTGCATTGCTGCGAAAGGTGGATATACACTGTACTAGTGCCGACATTGTGCATGCTCTGTTGCCTGTGTCTATGTGCCTGTGGTTCTGTCAGTGTGATCATGTGATGTATCTGACCCCAGGAATGTGTCAATAAAGTTTCCCCTTCCTGGGACAATGAATTCACGGTGTTCTTATTTCAATTTCCAGGAGTGTATTTACACAGTTCATTTCTTACTTGCGACTAATGACAATGCAACATCTACCAGTGAAAAATCACAGGAATCGCGTAAAGATCAGAAATCGCAGAAATTCCAGAAATCGCAGAAACAGCATTAGTGGAGTGTGGATGAATGCACGTTGTTACCGAAAAGTAGCATTCACAGAAATCACTGATATCGGAAAATCGCAATTTAGCCCATCCTTAGCTGGTACTGCACTTCCAGTTGTGCGAGACGGAGCCGCACGGAGTAACCGCGCGGTTAGAGGCGCCATGTTACTGACAGTTACTGACACTGGAGGTTTGAGCCCTCCCTCGGGCATGGGTGTGTGTGTTGTTCGTCGCATAGGTTAGTTTAAGTTAGTTTAAGTAGTCTGTAAGTCTAAGGACCGATGACCTCTGCAGTTTGGTCCCTTAAGAACTCACACACATTTGGACATTTTTTGCGAGGCGGATCGGTGATAGTGGGATCTGCTGCCGCTATGGTGTCTGCTGTCCTCTGTGTGACACTGAACCAAGTGGTAGACCTACATGCTGAATGCTGCCACCTGAGTGGCCAAGTTCTCAACTAGGTGGTGCAGGTAGGCGGCTGTGGCAGATGCATGTCGTTGCAGTGTCAAGTTTGCTGGCACGCCTGTGTCATTTTAGGCTGCTGTGGGAGCGGTATCGGCGACGTTGCCAGAGCATCATGAATCCAATCAGCCAAGTCTGCAATGGCGTCTGGCTGCATTTCTGTTTGAGCAGCGAAAACCATCTGCATTTATGCTGAGAGGCTGCGCTGCCAGACAACATGCATCAGCTATAGTGAGCACCAGTTACGACGGCGGCCGAGTTTAGGTTCCTTCTGCATATCTGATGTCACAAAAGACAGTCAGCCAATGAACAGAGAACGACGTCGCCAGAGCTCGACTGCAGTGCAGAGCACGGACGATTGTCTTCAGTTTTAGGAATGTTCAGTCATAAATAAAGTAATTGAACAAAAGCAATGTCTTGATAGCAGACCGTCTTTTATAGAAAGTTTGGAAAAAGCATTCTTTATACCAACTGCTTCATATTCTATTAATTAATTAAACCAAACAAGCAATAAGCCTCCTCATTCAGGCGCTAGCAAGGGAAGGTGTTTGTGTCATTCTCACGAACCGCTTTTTTGCAATAAAGAACAGCGGTAATTGTTTATTTCCTATTGTACTTCGACGAAACGTGAGTAGTTCATAGTCATTCCAACAGTGTTTGTCGGTATTTTGTGTGATATTTTACAGTCCTCCAGTGGTGCTTCCCCCATGAACCATGGACCTTGCCATTGGTGGGGAGGCTTGCGTGCCTCAGCGATACAGATGGCCGTACCATAGGTGCAACCACAACGGAGGGGTATCTGTTGAGAGGCCAGACAAACATGTGGTTCCTGAAGAGGGGCAGCAGCGTTTTCAGTAGTTGCAGGGGCAACAGTCTGGGTGATTGACTGATCTGGCCTTGTAACATTAACCAAAACGGCCTTGCTGTGCTGGTACTGCGAACGGATGAAAGCAAGGGGAAACTACAGCCATAATTTTTCCCGAGGACATGCAGCTTTACTGTATGATTAAATGATGATGGCGTCCTCTTGGGTAAAATATTCCGGAGGTAAAATAGTCCCCCATTCGGATCTCCAGGTGGGGACTACTCAAGAGGACGTCGTTATCAGGAGAAAGAAAACTGGCATTCTACGGATTGGAGCATGGAATGTCAGATCCCTTAATCGGGCAGGTAGGTTAGAAAATTTAAAAAGGGAAATGGATAGGTTAAAGTTAGATATAGTGGGAATTAGTGAAGTTCGGTGGCAGGAGGAACAAGACTTTTGGTCAGGTGATTACAGTTTATAAACAAAAAATCAAATAGGGGTAATGCAGGAGTAGGTTTAATAATGAATAAAAAAAATAGGGGTGTGGGTAAGCTACTACAAACAGCATAGTGAACGCATTATTGTGGCCAAGATAGACACAAAGCCCATGCCTACTACAGTAGTACAAGTTTATATGCCAACTAGCTCTGCAGATGATGAAGAAATTGATGAAATGTATGACGAGATAAAAGAAATTATTCAGGTAGTGAAGGGAGACGAAAATTTAATAGTCATGGGTGACTGGAATTCGTCAGTAGGAAAAGGGAGAGAAGGAAACATAGTAGGTGAATATGGATTGGGGGGAAGAAATGAAAGAGGAAGCCGCCTTGTAGAATTTTGCACAGAGCATAACTTAATCATAGCTAACACTTGGTTCAAGAATCATAAAAGAAGGTTGTATACCTGGAAGAATCCTGGAGATACTAATAGGTATCAGATAGATTATATAATGGTAAGACAGAGATTTAGGAACCAGGTTTTAAATAGTAAGACATTTCCAGGGGCAGATGTGGATTCTGACCACAATCTATTGGTTATGAACTGCAGATTGAAACTGAAGAAACTGCAAAAAGGTGGGAATTTAAGGAGATGGGACCTGGATAAACTGAAAGAACCAGAGGTTGTACAGAGGTTCAGGGAGAGCATAAGGGAACAATTGACAGGAATGGGGGAAAGAAATACAGTAGAAGAAGAATGGGTAGCTCTGAGGGATGAAGTAGTGAAGGCAGCAGAGGATCAAGTAGGTAAAAAGACGAGGGCTAATAGAAATCCTTGGGTAACAGAAGAAATATTGAATTTAATTGATGAAAGGAGAAAATATAAAAATGTAGTAAATGAAGCAGGCCAAAGGGAATACAAACGTCTCAAAAATGAGATCGACAGAAAGTGCAAAATGGCTAAGCAGGGATGGCTAGAGGACAAATGTAAGGATGTAGAGGCTTGTCTCACTAGCGGTAAGATAGATACTGCCTACAGGAAAATTAAAGAGACCTTTGGAGAGAAGAGAACCACTTGTATGAATATCAAGAGCTCAGATGGCAAACCAGTTCTAAGCAAAGAAGGGAAGGCAGAAAGGTGGAAGGAGTATATAGAGGGTTTATACAAGGGCGATGTACTTGAGGACAGTATTATGGAAGTGGAAGAGGATGTAGATGAAGATGAAATGGGAGATAAGATACTGCGTGAAGAGTTTGACAGAGCACTGAAAGACCTGAGTCGAAACAAGGCCCCGGGAGTAGACAACATTCCATTAGAACTACTGATGGCCTTGGGAGAGCCAGTCATGACAAAACTCTACCATCTGGTGAGCAAGATGTATGAGACTGGCGTAATACCCACAGACTTCAAGAAGAATATAATAATTCCAATACCAAAGAAAGCAGGTGACAGATGTGAAAATTACCGAACAATCAGTTTAATAAGTCACAGCTGCAAAATACTAACGCGAATTCTTTACAGACGAATGGAAAAACTGGTAGAAGCGGACCTCGGAGAAGATCAGTTTGGATTCCGTAGAAATGTTGGAACACGTGAGGCAATACTAACCTTACGACTTATCTTAGAAGAAAGATTAAGAAAAGGCAAACCTACGTTTCTAGCATTTGTAGACTTAGAGAAAGCTTTTGACAACGTTAACTGGAATACTCTCTTTCAAATTCTGAAGGTAGCAGGGGTAAAATGCAGGGAGCGAAAGGCTATTTACAATTTGTACAGAAACCAGATGGCAGTTATAAGAGTCGAGGGGCATGAAAGGGAAGCAGTGGTTGGGAAAGGAGTGAGACAGGGTTGTAGCCTCTCCCCGATGTTATTCAATCTGTATATTGAGCAAGCAGTAAAGGAAACAAAAGAAAAATTCGGAGTAGGTATTAAAATTCATGGAGAAGAAGTAAAAACTTTGAGGTTCGCCGATGACATTGTAATTCTGTCAGAGACAGCAAAGGACTTGGAAGAGCAGTTGAACGGAATGGACAGTGTCTTGAAAGGAGGATATAAGATGAACATCAACAAAAGCAAAACGAGGTTAATGGAATGTAGCCAAATTAAATCGGGTGATGCTGAGGGGATTAGATTAGGAAATGAGACACTTAAAGTAGTAAAGGAGTTTTGCTATTTAGGGAGTAAAATAACTGATGATGGTCGAAGTAGAGAGGATATAAAATGTAGACTGGCAATGGCAAGGAAATCGTTTCTGAAGAAGAGAAATTTGTTAACATCGAGTATAGATTTAAGTGTCAGGAAGTCGTTTCTGAAAGTATTTGTATGGAGTGTAGCCATGTATGGAAGTGAAACATGGACGATAACCAGTTTGGACAAGAAGAGAATAGAAGCTTTCGAAATGTGGTGTTACAGAAGAATGCTCAAGATAAGGTGGGTAGATCACGTAACTAATGAGGAGGTATTGAATAGGATTGGGGAGAAGAGAAGTTTGTGGCATAACTTGACTAGAAGAAGGGATCGGTTGGTAGGACATGTTTTGAGGCATCAAGGGATCACAAATTTAGCATTGGAGGGCAGCGTGGAGGGTAAAAATCGTAGAGGGAGACCAAGAGATCAATACACTAAGCAGATTCAGAAGGATGTAGGTTGCAGTAGGTACTGGGAGATGAAGAAGCTTGCACAGGATAGAGTAGCATGGAGAGCTGCATCAAACCAGTCTCAGGACTGAAGACCACAGCAGCAGCCAGTGGTGCTTGTAACATTATGTGATTGCCTTATCATTTTAAATCATTCATTAATCGAGCAGTCGCTCGGCAACAGCTACAGTTAGCAAATAATGTTGCGAAAATGTAAAATGTGAACGACCTGTGATGTAACTTGTTATTGTCGAAGCGCCGTCAGAGATGCTGTGAGTTATTGACTTTGAAAACCGCGGCGCGAAAAACGGACAGAAGAAGAACATTTTTACACATTTTGTTTAGATGTACGAGATATTCTCGATGAACAGTTACTCATTCTTCTCTTGTCTCCTGTAACTTGTGTCGGACGCGCATGTCTTGCCGCCGTATTATTATTGTCAAAATTAATATTGTTCTAGTGTAAAGTAAATGTGTAATACTAAAAGTGCCTAGCAGTAGATTTATTGTGCGACGTGTATGTGAAAACGTCAAAGGAATTGTTTTCATTAAGAGAAGTGCCAGTCAAAACGGCATCCATGTTAAATCCGTCATTGCAGTGTAAGTTTGTCTATTACTTGCCATAAATTCAGAGTTAAATGGAACTGGTGTATGGACTATTCATTTACTATAGAATCTATGTCTCACTTCTTCATGAAATTATTTAATTTTCTATATGTTTCTGCCAAATAGAGAGTTCACAGTCACGAATTCTTTCGTCGAGTTCGGACAGAAGTTGCATGCGGCGAAATATTTTCTCCGCGCCATATTCTACTGGTAAATGCATGATAAACTACGGTCCCTTAGGAAATTCATGTTGAGCTATCCAAAATAATTATATTTTAAATAGGCATTTACTCTCCTCTGCAATGCAACTTCCGACTGATCAGACGATCCAACAAGAAACAGCCGCACACGGTCGGCGCTCGCAAATATGTTTCCACCGCTGTTTATAGCTATATGTTACAGCACAAAAGTAACATATTGTTATAATTAGAGACTACGAACGGGGACATTTATAACTGTATGTTTATGTATACACATTACGTAAACATATCGTTATATGCTGTAGAATGACGAGCTGCGTTAGTGTAATGTTTAAGGTGTATGGCTGCTAACTGCAACGTTCTGGATTCAAACCTCGCTCGGTGCAAAATATTTTCTTTATTTAAAAACAATATCGAAGTGTCTTACTTCATGAATTTTATTCGTGAATGTGATTCTTTTAAATTTCTAGTGTTTTTAAATGAGATATTGTTATACAGTAAATTTTATATGAAATTTAGGTATCTTGTTCACATTTACTCTCAACATTGTGGCAACTAAAATCTACCATACGGAAAGTATACGCTGTGGACTTTTACCTCTGCGAACTCTTCAAAATTTCGTGCGATGGTTTACTAAATTTAATGCTGCACAATAACTGCGTTGAACATTGAAACAAAATTAAGTCATTTATGGGGGGAAGGTATCAGTCAAGAAGATGTGTAAAAATCAAATTTTTGGGCCAAATAGTTTTTGTGAAATCGAATGATAAGTGTGTCAAAGCAGTCGGAACACCATGTGTCTGCACAGGCGAACAGTGCAGTGATGATAAAATCGCGCACAGCGCGGAATGCGGGGAGCACGTTTCTGTAGCTGCGAAATGGTTAAAAATGGTTCAAATGGCTCTGAGCACTATGGGACTTAACATCTGTGGTCATCAGTCCCCTAGAACTTAGAACTACTTAAACCTAACTAACCTAAGGACATCACACACATCCATGCCCGAGGCAGGATTCGAAGCTGCGACCGTAGCAGTCGCGCGGTTCCGGACTGAGCGCCTGGCACCGCGAGACCACCGCGGCTGGCGCGAAAGGTTTAATGCGGCCGTAGTGGCTCTATTTCATAAACTGCGCGCTCCTCCATAAACGAAGTTTGCGAACTATACTACACTATGGCGCTGCTTCTCTTGGCGCGTGTGTCGTTTGCAACTGGCAACGCAGCAATCTCCCGCGTCTGGGCGGGCATGCGTGAGCCACCAAGATGAAAGAAATGAACTATAGTCTGGGACCATGTCAGACAGTGCGAGACTTCACAAATGGTTGAAGAATTGATTGCATGCTGGCAGCTCATCTATTGTCTTTTGCATTTCCTCCAAAGTCATCATCTGGAATTAGTGCCTAGTTCTCGATGGTTTGTCCACAAACAAATCACTGTTTGCACGCGATGATGTAAGTGTTAAATCATTCATGGTTCTATGTCACTCATATTAATTTAGCCTAGTGATCACGTTGGGGTCACCAGTGAAGATGGAACATGTGGGTATCGCCACTTACATGTCAGTCGTGCTGTGAGCCAACTTCACTGTCACACCTACGCATTATGTTCAGGAGTTAGGCTAAGGTGACGAAGTGGTAATAGGAATTGGTAAGTACGCATTTGCCAAAAAAGGTATTTATTCTGCACAAATGAGTAATGAACAAATGAAAAAATTGAAATCAGATGGCAATGTCTATTAACTAGCGATCGCGAGAGCGAAAACGAACAGAGAGCGCCAATAAACTTCAGTAGGCGTCTGTGGTGATCTTGCATTAAGCTCGACTCACGTGGTCTGTGGATTGAAATAGTAGACTCTCGAAAAAAGTGGGTGTACTTTACAGCGGCTCAGTTTCCACTGCACTTGCTTTTTGCTTACCTGCACCCATGTGTGCCAAATGTTGTCAGAGTTTTTCCTACAGGTAGGTATGCGCACCGACCAATATCTAATGCAGATAACTTGAGCAGGCCATGAGCATCTATGGTCCGTTCACATATTTTTGCAGCATGGCTGCCACAGTCTAAGCTTATCAGCATACACTGTCCCCACAACATCTGTAGCACCTTCTTTTCCAGCATATTCAATTTTTTGCTCACTGTTTTTTTGGCCTTATAAGTTTTGTTGTAGGTGCGTCTATGGTTGACACTGAAGATTGTCCCCCATCCAAAACACTATATTTTGACAGAAACTCTAGTTCGTCAGGTTCATGAACGGTCTAGTTGTTCAGTTTCTTTCACATCCTCTTACAGACAGTCTATTTTTAAATTAATTGAAACACTATGAAATACAATACTTATTAAACATCAATTTTTAAAAATTATGTACAGTTTTATGGAATAAGTATGGTAGTTGGAAATATATTCTGTTACGATTTATTTGCTGTCACTAAAAGATATGTTCATATTTTCATTTTTAGTTTCCAAACTCTGAGGAAGACAGGAGACACATTGTTAAGGAGTGTGAACAAAAATGGAATTTCCCACATGCCTGGGGGCCATAGATAGAAAGCAGGCATCGATTATTCCCCCACCAAAAAACCACTCATTCTTTTATAACTACAAGCTCAACGCTAACTACGATTGCATAATGGTCGATTTTAGAGTCAGTGTTCGCATTTCCGATGGAGGTGTTACGGAATATACAGAGTTCTACATAATGCTAAAGAAAAATATGCTGAATATTCCCAAAACCTGAAACTAGATGATGATCTACCATTTGTTTTCATTGGAGTGAGGCGTTTTCATTGCAAACAAAATTTATGAACACCACTTACGTCAATTTAACAGAAGACAGGCATGTTTTAAACAACTATTTCTCAAGGGCTCGCAGATTTATGAAAAACGCATTTGAGATTTTATCTACAAAATTTAGGATTTTTCACACATCAATCGCTTTGAAACCAGAGCACGCAGGTGCTGTTGTGATTTCATACTGTGTTCTGCACAATTTCTTGTGACACAAGTCTTCAATGAAATTTGTTGCAAATACAATGTCTGTTTCTAACCAATAGCTCAATACATAGTATCAATATTAAGAATAAGAACAATTTATGTAAAGACCTAAAATCACTCAATTTGGTCCAGTTTGGTCCAATATACAGGAATACACGTTTTCAATAAATTGCCAACAACCATTAAAAACTTAGTGTCAGATGAAGCACAGATTAAAAGGATTTTGAAAGAATTTTTCGTAGGCAACTCCTTCTACTCTATAGATGAGTATATTAATAGGAATTGTTAGACTAACTTAAGTAAAAATAACTGTTAGATTTCATTTATGACAGCAATTGGTCACAACAGTCAAGATTAGGTACTATGTGTATGATAAATTTATTAAAGGCGCGTTAATAGGTTCCATTCTGACACCATGATAATTCTGTAAATACTAGCAGTTCCAGTTTTCTGTGATATAAACATGGCTTGACAGTTTTCTGACAGATGATCACAGAAGTGAGTATTCTATTCAATGTTATACATTTTTTTATGTTAGACTATACTTTCTGACATGACCCTCGAGAATCATCTCAGTTTTGGGTCTATGGAACGAAAACTAACTCTAATATAAATTACATTGAATCAGAAGATTTGGAAGAATCTATATCCCAGGATACAAGTCAGCTAATATGATTACTAATCGGGTACAACAGAAACTGTTCTTTAGAAACTGTGTCCATTCGAGAAAAACTGATAGCATATTTCGCAGCGAAAAACACTACAATATGATTGAAATACTGGAAATACCGTCGCAATGTCGAGTATTTTAAGCACTAAGTGCATTTTTCTTAATCTTATCTGTATAACTCTTTATATGTGTACAAACACATCACATTGATTAAAACGGGTATATTTATTAAGTCTACAACATTGTTTCGCTTACCATATATTCTGATGAGTCAATGCTCGATGTTGTTGGCCAATAAAGTTCCTGGTCATGCAGATAAGAAAGAAGCTGAAAATACCACAACATTAGTGTATGCACCATGTATATTCACTGCCTGCCCCTGAACGACTTGTCTGGTGTACGTTTTTAAATAATCTCCTGTAAGAGCTACGCAGATTATTAATTTTTTTTGACAACCATATCACAATTACCATTTGGCTCAACTTCCTTTGCTTTTGTTACCAGTGCCTGATACGCTACACATTTGTTTTGTTTCTATCGTTGTAAGCCTTGCTTTTAATCTTCCATGCAGATGGTAGCGAACTGTAAACTTTTATAAATACTGTTACAAACTCTCTGTAGTAAATTCGGGAGTCTTGAGAATCTCCAGAAACATCACTCATATTGAGTTCTGTTTATAGCAATACCGACCCAACAATGGTACAACGCTCGCCAAGGTAACAATGGACTGAGCGATTAGCCTGAGATAACTTTCACATGCTCAAACTTAGGCTGCGCTCACAGTAGTTCCAATATTAGAGGATTCCGCTGACGACCGACATCGGCCGTATACGACCGATCTTTTGACATTAGTACGCCACTACCTGCGCGATCACACCATAGCCGATTTTATCTCCAGAACGTATAGACACCGGACGATAATCGGTAAAATTAGAATCAGTTTGTTTTCTTCGGTCAAATCGACCAACGTTTTCGCACACGAAATATGGAGCGTGAGAAACTGATAAGTTTAATCCAAGAAAGATTGAGTTTGTGCCACCCTGAGGATGAAAATATCATAATCGGGATATAGTTCGGAATCTGTGGACTGAACTCGTAGGTTTATTCGAAACCTCAAATAAGTAGTTTTTTGGAAGTTTTAGGCGTCCTTATAACCTCAAAAATTAATTTGTTCAAATGAAAACTGTTGTGTATCTTGTTCTATATTTTTTGTGCTAGGTTGTCATTAGATGTCTACAAATTATTATTGCTGCTCACTGGCGGTTTATACCAGCAGGGTAGTGATTCTGTTTATATGAAGCGGTTTGCGGATGTAGTGTACGGTACGTGTTCCCACTTTTAAATGCTGTAGGTTTTCAGAGTATCTTATGCTAAACATTATGCTTGTCTTTCACTGGTGTGCTAAATGACAGTCATTGAGGGTTAATTGACGTACGTCTGCACAACTGTAAATAAATACAGTGAAACAGAGTGCCTATAACTTGCCTTCCATGGTCACCACGATTTCTCTCGAGTACATAACAGAACTTTTCTTCCGTCATCTCGTATATTTGTAAAACTTGCTGCTTATTCCTATAACTGCGGACAATGTGTATAGTACTAGCCACGTTCTTTACGAGACAGGAAAGCTCACTGACATGCATTCGGTGTCCCTTTAATAGCAGAAGCCGCTATGCAGCACTTGTATCCAACTGTGCCCATACCCTTATCTGAGAGAGAGAGAAAGAGATAGCGCTGTGAGTACATGTTGGAGCTTGTAATGGGGGCCTTGGGCTACACCGCACAACTTTTGTTATTAATATTATGGCAGATGGCTCGGTCTTTCTTCCGGATTAATCCACTACATTGAAAATTTTAACTGTTCCTAACTGGCAGTGCTTAGCAGTATGAAAAATACAAGGTTTCGCGGTGCTTCAGAACGCCGTGCTGAAAGCTTCTGAGCGTACAATACCCAATAGCACCACTACGAATAAAACACTGTGGGGGTTCAAACCCATGTTTGAGTAATGATTGTTTCACTTACGAGCCTGTCACAGAGATACATATGTTTGAACTAATTCTATCAGACCGGTTCTGTATCGTTTTTCTATTGCACACTGTTCGAGACTACCGCGCGTGATGTAATGCTAGAAATGTCATGTGATGTTTACGTATCGACATTGTCAGCTGTATCACAGCAGAAGTGTGGCGCGTGCAATAAACGGAACAACGAGGTAAAAGCAAATGTAAATGATTCATTGCCATTTAAGAGACTAATTAAGCAGCTGTAATTGTCTGTGTCACGTGGTAAATGTTATCTTCCCTTTAGCTTTGTTGACATCATTTATAGACAAACTTCTAGAAGTTATACTGTTTTATATGTTGGTTATTGCTTCGTACTCATTTCATTTGTGAACTAGCTTTACCCGAAATCAAAATATTTTTGGCGCTTCTGAAGGTAAATTTTTTGTGAGCATAATAAGCTTCCAGCAAACCTCGTAGGCGTGATGTACAAATAGTGTGTGATGTTACTAAAAGAAATTGTGACGATGTACAGCGAGAATCATCTGGTTTATTCCCCAGTTGGTGTCGCCCAGGACTAAATAAATTCTGTCGCACTACTGTGGCCAAGTCGTTAAATTATCTAATTTATAAAAACATTGTAAGCTATATTTGTTGTCGTCCGAAGTGATGTCAGGTGAAAGAGGCGGTACAGATGCATGTACAGTTGATAGTAAAAAAAGTAATCATTGCCAACCATTATGCACAGAATTGAATTTTTTGATCAAGTGCAGAGGTATCATATGCTTCCCTACACCATCTCCCCACCCCCTCTCATGACAGGTGTTTCAGTGGATAAATGTGAGACTGGTCTGTTTCCTTACTTAGAAACAAGTTTCAAAGAAATAAATTTTTATTTGGCATTATAAGTTTCTACATCATTTTTGTTTAAATATTCTGACTAAAATGTGGTAAATTATTCACTTCAACAACTACTAATCAGATATTTTTATGCATCTAGGAGACAGCAAGGCATTGAGAGTTAGTGTTATGAAGTATGACAAGTACCATGGATGTCAATGCCAAAAATAGTTCATTACAAGGTAAGGATGCTTTATGGATGTCAGTACTGCTCTAGAAACTAAATCTTTGTCTTGCTTTACCGATTTTTCTTGTTTTAACATGAAGTTGTCATTGGATCACTCGTGGAGGCTGCAGGCGACAAGAATGAAACTGTTAGGCATGCAGTTTCTGAATCGCTCAAGAAGATTGCGAGGAAACATCAGAATGATGTATTGGATAACATAATATGCTATTGCAAGAGAAATTCAAAGGTACATATACGCATGGTTCAACTGAAAGTAGTGATTATTTTTTAAATGACTGAAGAGTAATTAAAGTATCTTCTTTTAAATTTCTATAAGGAAATAAAAACTAAGTCATACAAGTATCAGTTTTTTGCTGTTTTGCACCTACGAAATGAATTGTAAATTCAGACTGTTAGTGGCTGATTCGTAAAATTTCAGGTTGTAATTACTGTATCCAGATTTCATGGAATCCCTGATATTTTGTTGTAGAGTCCTCTTGAAAATGTTTTCTTTCAACTTCATCCTATCTTCAGCTTTTGAGTCAAGAACTAAATTCAGAAGTGAGAAAAATTTGTATGTATCTTCAAATTTTGTTTCAGCCTATACCCTGCATAATATTTTTTTAAAAATTTGTTTCCTTATTAATATTAAGGCAATTTATGCTGATATTGTCTTCTCATTCTCTGATAACACCATAAAGTAAGTTTTATAAATTCCCTTTTTTTAAATTTCATCCATTTCATCACATCAGCAGCATAAATGTACTATGTGAGAGGGGACAATACAGTACACAATACAAATTTAAAAAATATATTTATGATACTACTCAGGGGTATACATCTGGGTTTGAGCTTCTGGTCAGTATCACAATACAATAAAGAATGTAATTTTATGTGAATCATTTTCAATTGAGTATAATTTGGATTGAACTTCATCTTCAGTGCTACAGTACAGAAGTGCAGTAGATGTGCTGTAACTGACTTCTGAAATAATTTTGCATTGTGTGTCATTATTATGTTAGGTAATTTATTAACTAGCTTAATTCTCACGTGAAAAATTCCTTTTTGGCATAAACTTGACTTTACTTGTATTCAATACAGGTTGTTTTGCAGTCTTGTGTTATGGCTACCTACTGCAATGTTTTTTTGCATGCGTACATTACTACCTAATATACTACCTACCTACAAGAAATTTCAACAGTAGATCATAAGAGCAAGGTAATTACAGTATTTCTAGTTTTTTTAGAGAGTCCTACAAGATATCCCAAATATTGACTATAATATTTTAATAGCTCTTTTTGTATTTTGAAAGTACTTGCTGCTGTTGATAAAATTCCCCAGATGATGACACCATGTCAGGGCACGATGAAAACGTTAAAATAGTCATTACAGTAGTGTCATTTGTACATTTCTTTATGATTCTCAATGTGTAGCAACATTTACTCAATTTTAAGTTCATGAATTCAGTGTGTTTATGCCATTTGATATTTTGGTTCCTCAGTATTTTGCTGATTGATGCTGACACAAGAATTATGTATATTCTGATTTTCTGAATGGCAAAAATGCCCAGAAACAGTTTTCCTATTGTTCATTTTAGTTGTTATAAGGCCAGTTCTGGAAGTGATTTGTAGCAGTATTTATTGACTGCTGTAATTCATCATAATTTTTACCTTTGAGGTGGGGTGCTGGGAAAAAATAACAAGCAAAGGGCAAAAAAGGGAAGCTTGAAAAAAAAAATTAAATTCAGTTAGTAAATCAGTTTGGCTTGCTATATGAAGTAGGGGAGAATGGGCCTCATCCAGATGTAGTTGAATGTAGGTTGAAGCAGAATATTAGCTTAAAGAAAAAATACAAGGTCGGTATTAAATCAGAATAGGAAAAGAAGAATTATGCTTCTAGGTAGCAGTCATGGTAGGGGTTTAGGGTAGCAGCTTCAGGAGAAATTAGGTGCAGAGTATCAGGTCCCAAGTTTTGTGAAATGAAGTGTTAGCCTTAGCCAGATGATAGATAACTTACGTCAGCTATGCAGGCACTTTGAGAAGGAAGATTGGGTAATTATAGTTGGGGGAGCAGGAAACAGCCTGGCTTTGAATCCAACATATAGTATTGGTAGTGACTTGGATAAAATAGGAGCAGAAACTGTGTGCACAAATGTGGGGCTTGTGGAGGTCTTTCGGTGCCATGATCGGTCCTGGGAAAACACTGCTGCAAGGCATCTTAACATTGAGCTTAACAGGATGCTCCAGACACTGGCAAAATTTCACATAAGTATTGTTCCAGTTGATGCTTCTTGTAGGTGGGGATACACTACACATGGCCTGCACCTGAACAGGAAGGGGAAAGATAAGTTAGTTTCTCTGTTAGCAGAAACTGTAAGGGGGACCTCAGTCACACACGGGATGATCCCTGTGGTTAATGGAACAAGGCAGACAGGTTTTTTTAGGTTAAAGCCATAATCCAGACAGACAGCAAAAAAAATAAATAAATAAATAAATAAATAAATAAAAGAAGCTTCATGTACAATAAACAGGGATAAAGCTAAGGGTAGGCCTAGTATCAACTTCATCAAAACATCAGGGGAACAAAGAAATAAAGTAGATGAGCTGGCAGTGTGTTTAGATGGTATCAGAAATAAGAATGAGATTTATATACTCGTCTGTCTGAACAACATATAACTGTGGAGATGGATAGTGTTAGTATAAATGGGTATAATTTAGCATCTTACACTTGCTGGTCTAGTATGGATATAGGAGGAGTTGCCATTTACACAAAACAAGGGTGTAAATACAAAACTGTAAAAGCAAGCAAATTTTGTGTTGATCAGCACTTTGAAGTTTGTGTATGTGAACTACAGCTAGATAATGTAGTATTGATATTAGCAACAGTGTACAGTTCCCCATTAAGAGATTGGGAGACATTCATAAAAAAGTTTGACTCCATATTATGCTGTCTGTCAGACAAAAAGAAGAAGTTATTAATCTGTCGTGGTTTTAAGTGTAAACTTTCTAAGTAATTCTGATAGGAAAAGTGAACTAGAAGTGTAATTAATAATATATAACTTAGAATCAGTGATTACTTTCCCTACACATATAGCTCAAGACAGTAACACCCTAATAGATATTGCATTTGTACAGCAAAAGGATGTAAAACTAACAGCTGCTTTTCCTGTGGTAAATGGGTTATTATACCTTTATGCACAATTGATTAACTTACAAAGCCTAGCAGAGTGCACAGTTCAGAAACCATCAAGTAAAAGTGTACGGTTGCTCAATCCAGTATCTATTGAGCACTTCAGTGAAAGTTTAAGAAATGTTAATTAGGGAGTTGTATGTAATGAGCCAAATGCTAAGTGCAACATATTTCTTGATACATTTATATCCCTTTTTTACACTGTTGCCCAAAAAAATTAGTAAATGCAACACCAAACAGTTTTCAAAGAAACCTTGGATTACTACAGATATTTAAGTGTCTTCAGAAAGAAAAATAATGAGACAGCAGGAATTAGTAAAGTTGTCAGAAAATCAAGAAATATGTATGTTAGAGATGAAATCGACAACTGGGGCAATAAAATCAAATTGATGTGGAATGTTGTTAGAAGGGACACAGGAAAAGTAACCATTGGGGTAGGTAGTATTATTATCAAAGAGAATGAGACCATCTTAACCGACAGCACACAGGTAGCTAATGTATTTAACAACTTTTCCTTAAGAGTGGGTGAAAAATTTGGTGAGAATAATTTAAAAGAAAAAGCGAAGCACTACATGGAAGAGTCAGTTTTGAGAAATCCTAGTCAGATTAATTTTCAACTAACAACCTCTTGTGAAATAAGGAAAATCATTAAATCTTTGAAAAATAAATATTCTGTTGGAGTAGATGACATCTCCAACAAGATATTAAAACAATGTGGAGCAGTTACAGTTGATGTTCTGAGTCACATATGTAACACATCACTAACTGAAGGTATTTTCCCAGACAGGTTAAAATGTTCCATTGTCAAGCCTCTCTACAAAAAAGGAGACCCCACAGATGTCAATAATTACTGGCCAGTATTCTTGCTTACAGCAATTTTCAAAAACTGTCGAGAAAGTAATGTACTCAAGTATGATTAGCTATCTTAAGTGTAATAGGATACTTAGTAAATCACAGTTCAGATTTTAAAAATGCTGTTCCACTTAGACAGCAATATAGAATTTCACTGCCCACATAATAGAGTCTCTAAATAGTAAAATGTCACCAATAGGAATTTTCTGTGACTTATCCAAAGTGTTTGATTGTGTGAAGCATGACATTACATTACAGAAATTACGATTCTATGGTATAAATGGAACAGCATATAAGTGGTTGAAGTCGTATCTACACAACAGGAAGCAAAATTTTCTTTATATGGTTTAAGTGATTTAAGAAAGTTTACCGCTTGATCTGACTGGGGAAAAAATTATGTTAGGTGTTCCACAGGGTTCGATCATGGGTTGCCTTTTCTTCTTGATGATGTATGTGGTTGACGTCCCTTCTTGTTTGAAACAAGGAGATAAACTGACACTGTTGACTGATGGTACAAGCATCATTATTAATCAAGTAAAAGAAACTCCAATAGAAAATGATACAAATAATGTCACTGGAAAAGTTATTAGCTGGTTTTCTGCAAATGGGCTTGCTCTGAACTTTGAAAAAACACAGTACATCCAATTTTGTACATTGAGGAGTGCTTTTCCTTCAATAAATATAACACATCTGCAGAAGCCAGTAGCCAGGGTAGAACATATTGTTGTTATTGGTTGTACATGTAGATGAGAATCTTAATTGGAAAATTCATATTTTGGATCTACTGAAGCGACTAGGTTCAGCAACGTTTGTAATCAGAATAACTGCCAATTTTGCGGATATAGAAATCAATAAGCTAACATATTTTGCATACTTTCACTCTCTGATCACTAGGAGTAATGTTTTGGGGTAACTCAACACTTAGACAAAAAGTATTCATTGCTCAAAAGAAAGTGGTTAGAATAATGTGTGGGGACCGAGCGAGGTGGCGCAGTGGTTAGCACACTGGACTCGCATTTGGGAGGGCGACAGTTCAATCCCGCGTCCGGCCATCCTGATTTAGGTTTTCCGTGATTTCCCTAAATCATTCCAGGCAAATGCTGGGATGATTCCTTTGAAAGGGCATGGCCGGCTTCCTTCCCTAATCCGATGAGACCGATGACCTCGCAGTTTGGTCTCTTCCCGCAAAACAACCAACCAATAATGTGTGGGGCTGATAGTCGCAAATCTTGTAAGCATCTGTTTAAAAGGTTAGGAATTCTTACAACAGCCTCAGTACATTTACTCAGTAATGAAATTTGAAATTTGCTCTCAACAGTGACATTCCTGATTATGATACCAGAAGAAAGAAAGACTTACAGTATCGTCTAGTTAACCTATCTTTGGCACAGAAAGGGGTAAAATATTCTGCTGTATGAAATAAAATGTCTGACAGACAGCAGTAATAGTTTCAAAAATACATTGAAATCATGTCTCCGTGATAACTCCTTCTACACCATAGATGAATTCTTGAATGGGAATAAGTAAATCAGTAGGTATAATATATGCATTTTGTGCCATTTAAGGGAATGGGGTAGGTAATAAAAATTTTATGCTTGAAAAACTTTGATTCATGTATGCAATTCTTATGCACTTGACACATTCCACATCATAATGGTTACCATGAGATTGATCAATGGGACACATAATGAACTATCTAACTAACTAAGCTTACTTACTGTTATCATCTGCAGACAGTACAGCCTCTGTATTCAGATCCGAATAATTTACATATATAAGAGAGAGAGGAGGTCCCAGTACATAAACTTGAACGACACCAAAGGTTACTGACGACACCAAAGGTTACTGGATGTTCTTCAGATATGTTCCATCATTAGTTCAGATTATTAATCAGTGAATCTTGTATGTACCCTTTGTCTGCAATGATTCCGTAGTGATTCTTCACACACAACTGTTTTCTAGCTTAATAAGTAGAATTTTGTGATCTACTGTTGAAAACTTCGCTCAAGTCCAAAAATATTCCTGTATGTGCTGTTTTTCATCCATAAGTTTTGGGGTACTTTTTGAGCATTCACAAATAGCATTGTGTGTAGATGTCTGGTCTCTTAATACCGTGTTGAGAGTTCTTTAATAAATTATACTTACTCAAAAATCTGTTGTACATAATTTTTCCGTTACATTGGATAGGCAGGATGTTATTGAAGTAGGTCAGTAATTAAAATTTTATGCCTTTCACTTGGTCTGAATACAGGTATGACTTAAGCAGATTGTAGTATGTCTGAGAAAGATCAAGATGAAGAGAGCTGTCACACAGTTTAATCAGAGCTTCAATGTTTTGGCAACTGGTGACTGGGAACTTCTTGTTTCATTAATGGCCATGAATTGTGATACTTCTAATGATTATGGATGTGTTGCGGAGTTCAAAATTGTCTTTTGTGTGATAAGAGTTTGCTCTGAAACGCCATTTTTTTGTACTTTCCCAGCTATTTCAGTAAAATACTTAAGGCATATTTACAGTTTCTCATGGATCTGTAATAATTTTGAAGTCTGGCACCAAAGTGATATAATCACATTTTGTCCAGCTTGCTGCTGTCCGTGGACATGTGTGAAAAAATGGATACCACTCATATAGCTGCACTGTGAAAGCCAGTGTAATCATTCAAGACTGGAGAGTTCTAGGAAAAGGAGTAAATTTTGGGAACGTCACCCAGAACTTTCCTGAACTCTACCCCTTTTTGTAGACTTCTCCAGTTCTTTTCCTTCAACGTCTTCCTTCCCCTTCGACCCTTCTGCCTGAAGGGGGAGCTGCTGGCTCTGAAAGCTTGCCTAATTATAGTCTTTTATGTGTGTGTTCTGCTGCTGCTTGGTTAGTAGATTTTCTTATTTATCCAATTACATTGTATTGTCAAAAATTGTTTCGTTGTAAAATTTATTTTATGTTTGTTTTAACCTTTTATGTTTTTGAGAACTGTGGCATCTGTTGATGTTCCTGCATCTTTGTAATTGAGCCTTTTAACTTCATGTAAGGCCAAGATAGCTTAAATTAAGACAGTAAGTAAAGAAGTGCTTTAATTTGTTTCAAAACATGGCTATTCAGTAACTAAAATAAGTGTGAAATTAAATGTTAGCACTGCCATTTCAAATGGTTATAAGGCAAAGAAGGAAAATTTCAGGAATGTCCAATAACACTGAATTGGGATTCTAGTTCATCTGACAGGAAATGACACAAATTAAACAGCTAATACCTATAAAACTATCAAAGATGGAACTACCACAGCTTATTCTGGCAGCATGTAGTAGGATCATATATTCCATCTGCTAACATGGACAGAACATCCTCTGTCATTGTCATTTCAATTTTTTAAGAGTAACGAACTGCACTTCATTCTCAATGTGCCTCAAGATCAATACAAGCACAGTTGTTACTTTCATGCTCATTATACCAGATATCTGTTGCTGGCCCTTGTCTTATTTGACCTTGTGGCCACAAATATGCATCAAGATGGTGAGTATATGAGGGAGTCTGAAGACTGAGAAGACCAGCTGTAAAATTTTAGTTTCTCAAGTAGATTTTTAGGGTCGACACAGTCAGAGACTTTGGCAAGGCAGGGAAAATACTAAAAGGAAAAGTTTTTGTTTATATCTCCAGGACTCGATTGAGAAACCACGTATGGCAGTGCGAGTGGCAGTTGACAGATTTTGCTTAGCAAAGTGTTTTAGCTTTCTCATAAACTAAAATGACTGGAAGGACTGAGTGGATTATTAGAGGTCTTTCTCACAACCATTTTTGTAGATGAGTATGGAAGGTACAAATGTATGTATTTCAGTAAATATACTTTGGTCATGCGCTGATTACAATAATAATTCAAGAATGGTCATAAATTTTATTATCCTACTAGAAACACCTTCATACCCAAAGAATTAGTACCTTTTAGTGCTCTGGTTTGTGCCATTTTTCTTAGGGGCCATATTTTTTGAAACTATCTATCTGCATAAGTGAATTGTTTGCAAAAGTAACTTTCGTGGATCTGTGTTTAATTGCTTAATAGAGGGTATAGTGCGTCTAACATTGATAGTAGGTAATCAAGACCATTAGTTTCATTGTCACTTCTCTGGCAAATACTGTGTGGTAACCATATTTCATTTGTATCTCCATTTTTATCCATCTTCTGTTTAAGAATGCTCCAGATCGTTTCTGCTTCATACTTGAATCAGCTTTTGTGTGTGTTTTGTTGACACACACAAGGATTTTACACTACTGGCAGCAATGAAGTTAAAATTTGTAATTGCTGCTGTTCCTTTCAGTTAGATAGAGCTCTGTGTTCCTGGTGTAAGACAGTTTAATCCTTTGTGTTACAAGGCAACAGTTTGTTGCGAAAGCTTGAATTTTGTGTGTATGTTTATTTTTGTTTGTGTGTCTGTCGACCTGCCAGCACTTTCATTTGGTAAGTCACATCGTCTTGGTTTTTTTATATATATATAAAAAAAGGGATAGAAGCAGGGCTTACAAAGTCCTTCTGGTACCATATTACCTCAGTTCCTTGGCACAATGAACCAAAGTTTGTAAGTTCCTTCTATTTATACAAAAAGACTTACAGGAGGACGATGATTGCTAAAAAATCATTTAATGAAAAAAAAAGTGCAATACAGAGATTAAAAACAAAGCAGTCTGTGATGCCATTAAATAAGGAAACAAGGAGAGAGAAATCAAAGCTTAACATACTGATAAGGGACAGGGATACAGTAGTGAATGGTTCAAATCAGCTGTTAAATTTGTGAATGAGTGGTTTTTAAGTATTGCAGAGAAATTGCAACAAAAATTCCTAAATTTTGGTATAGATATTGTAATAGTTCTGCATCAATTACAATCCTGTTATTATTAATCACAAAACATGAAGTCAGTAAAACTGAATGAAAGTTCAAAAATAGTCAGAAAGTCTAGAAGTAGTACCGGTCTATGTGCTGATAAATGTAGACACAGCATACAAGCTTCCTTAAGAAACATTATAAATGAGTCACTCACACGAAGTAACTTTCCCAAGTATTCAAAATGGGCATGCTGCTACATAAAGTTAATGCAAGAGACATTCTCTGCTCTTATCATTTTTAAGAAATAGTATAATTGATTATGAAAGAAATAGTAATGAATTACTTGATTAAATACAACTTTCTAGGTGAATCACAGTTTATGTTCCGAAGTGGTGCATGTACATTCAGCCACATGATATTTCACAAAAAATGGTATTTGGTGCTCTTGACTAAAATGTAGTGTCTCATAGGCATGCTATTAGACCTGTTAATCAAAAGATTCTGCTAAATAAACAAGAATCATTAGGAATAAGAAGTGTAGCTAATGATTGGCTCTGATCATACTACCATGTAGAGTACAAATCTCGAATAAGGCTACACAGTTGTCAGTTTTCCTTGGGATGTTGCATTAGGACCAATACTGTTCCTGGTATAGATCAGCTATTTTCACCATACTGTTATCCAAGTGGAAAAAAACCCTCATTGTTGATGACAGTATTACAACCTTTGAGAAAGTGAGAAGAGAGTAAATTAAACCCTAAAGGATGTTTACAGTTAGTCAAATGGAATAAGGTTACATTGGACATGTAAAAAAATTCCATCAATGTTTGGTTGAAGAGTGGGAAAATGACACTGTTTTTTGGTAATGGATCCTTCTGTTATGTGTTGGTAGAACAGTTCCACATTTAAATCAAACAATGGAAACTCCAGGTAGGAATATCAGCAATGTAAGAAAAGACAGATTGCTACTTACCATTAAGAAGACAGGTCAAGTTGCAGACAGGCACAATTAAGACACTTACAGGAAGCTTCAGGCCATGGCCTTCGTCGGTAAGACCACACACACACACACACACACACACACACACACACACAGAAGCAAGCAAGCATACCTCGCGCACACACGACCGCCAACTCCAGCATCTTGTGCTGAGATGTTGGAGTAGGTGGTCTTGTGTGCATGAGGTGCGTTTGCTTGTGTGTATGTCTGGTGTCTCTCTTTTACTGATGAAGGCTGTGACCATAAGCTTTATGCAAGTGTCTTTTGTGTCTTTTAATAGTTCCTGTCTGCAGCCTGAAGTGTCTTCTTTACAGTAAGTAGCAATCTGTCTGTTCCATATTTAAGGTTGAATAACAAGTACACTGTTTCTGTTCATTTCAAACTAGGTTTTGGGTTACTAGGCCATCTTCAGGAAACAACACTGTTTTGTTGAATATACATTGGTCAGCCAGAAAATTATTGATATAAACCCATCCAGGTGATAGCAGCATCATGTGGCAAGGAATGACTGCTAGTCACACACACGTATGGTGCATGTAGTATCAGTGAGCGTGCTGTCTGTGTGTAGAATGGGGAAGGTGCGTGATCTATCTGAGTTTGACAGAGGGTACATTGTGGTGACCCGGAAGCTTGGCCCAAGCATTTCAGAAACTTCATGACTTGTCGGGTCTTCGAGGAGTGCTGTGGTGAGTGTCTTCAACACATGGGGAAACCAAGGTGAAATCATGTCCTGATGTCAAGGGGTTGGGTGACCAGCCCTCAATATAGATGTTGGACATTGTAGGCTGGGCCAACTGGTAAAACAGAACAGGCAGCAAACTATAAAGGAACTAACATCAGACTTTAATGTTGGGCAGAGCAAAAGTGTATCTGAATGCACAGTGCATCAAACACTTCTAATGAGGGGCCTCTGCAGCCAACGACCCATGCATGTGGCAATGTAACTCCACCACATCACCACAGGACATTGGCACAGTAACAGAGTGTTGCATGGTCTGATAAATCCCAATACCTTCTTCATCATGTCGATGAGAGTGCGTGAATCTGTCATCTTCCAGGGAACAGCTCATTGTTGCCTGTACTGTGGGTTAGAAACAAGCTGGTGGTGGCTCAAGTATGCTTTGGGCAACACTCACATGGGCATCCGTGGGTCCAGTGGAGCTTGCGCAAGGCACCATGATGGCCAAAGAGTATCATACACTGATTGCAGACCATGTGCACCCCTTCATGACGATAATGTTTACTGAAGGCAGTGGCATTTGTCACCAAGATAATGCAGCACTTCACAAGGTCAGGAGTGTGATGGAGTGGTTTGAGGAACATAGTGGTGATTTCCACTCAATATGCTGCCACATCTGAACCCAATCGAACATGTATTGGACGTGATTGAATGTGGCGTCAGAGCTGATTGTCCCCCTTCCCAGGATTGTCAGGAATTAGGTGACTTGTGTGTGCAGATGTAGTGCCAACTCCCTCCAGTGAACTACCAGGGCCTCATAACTTCCATGCCATGATGCGTCACCACTGTTTTCTGTGCCAGAGCTGAACATACTGGCTATTAGGTAGGTGATCATAATGTACAACAAACAAAAAAATGGTGGGAATGGGTATTGGTTGTTTTGACATGGTGTGAACACACAAAGTTGCTTGCAAACAGAATTTCATCAGTACATTATGGTCATCAAGTCCTGTCACCAGTGTGTAACTGCAAGTGTCTTTTAATCACACACAGTTCACATGTGCACTCAATTCTTAGGTATACACTCCTGGAAATGGAAAAAAGAACACATTGACACCGGTGTGTCAGACCCACCATACTTGCTCCGGACACTGCGAGAGGGCTGTACAAGCAATGATCACACGCACGGCACAGCGGACACACCAGGAACCGCGGTGTTGGCCGTCGAATGGCGCTAGCTGCGCAGCATTTGTGCACCGCCGCCGTCAGTGTCAGCCAGTTTGCCGTGGCATACGGAGCTCCATCGCAGTCTTTAACACTGGTAGCATGCCGCGACAGCGTGGACGTGAACCGTATGTGCAGTTGACGGACTTTGAGCGAGGGCGTATAGTGGGCATGCGGGAGGCCGGGTGGACGTACCGCCGAATTGCTCAACACGTGGGGCGTGAGGTCTCCACAGTACATCGATGTTGTCGCCAGTGGTCGGCGGAAGGTGCACGTGCCCGTCGACCTGGGACCGGACCGCAGTGACGCACGGATGCACGCCAAGACCGTAGGATCCTACGCAGTGCCGTAGGGGACCGCACCGCCACTTCCCAGCAAATTAGGGACACTGTTGCTCCTGGGGTATCGGCGAGGACCATTCGCAACCGTCTCCATGAAGCTGGGCTACGGTCCCACACACCGTTAGGCCATCTTCCGCTCACGCCCCAACATCGTGCAGCCCGCCTCCAGTGGTGTCGCGACAGGCGTGAATGGAGGGACGAATGGAGACGTGTCGTCTTCAGCGATGAGAGTCGCTTCTGCCTTGGTGCCAATGATGGTCGTATGCGTGTTTGGCGCCATGCAGGTGAGCGCCACAATCAGGACTGCATACGACCGAGGCACACAGGGCCAACACCCGGCATCATGGTGTGGGGAGCGATCTCCTACACTGGCCGTACACCACTGGTGATCATCGAGGGGACACTGAATAGTGCACGGTACATCCAAACCGTCATCGAACCCATCGTTCTACCATTCCTAGACCGGCAAGGGAACTTGCTGTTCCAACAGGACAATGCACGTCCGCATGTATCCCGTGCCACCCAACGTGCTCTAGAAGGTGTAAGTCAACTACCCTGGCCAGCAAGATCTCCAGATCTGTCCCCCATTGAGCATGTTTGGGACTGGATGAAGCGTCCTCTCACGCGGTCTGCACGTCCAGCACGAACGCTGGTCCAACTGAGGTGCCAGGTGGAAATGGCATGGCAAGCCGTTCCACAGGACTACATCCAGCATCTCTACGATCGTCTCCATGGGAGAATAGCAGCCTGCAATGCTGCGAAAGGTGGATATACACTGTACTAGTGCCGACATTGTGCATGCTCTGTTGCCTGTGTCTATGTGCCTGTGGTTCTGTCAGTGTGATCATGTGATGTATCTGACCCCAGGAATGTGTCAATAAAGTTTCCCCTTCCTGGGACAATGAATTCACGGTGTTCTTATTTCAATTTCCAGGAGTGTAGAATTACTTTCTGAGGAACAAATGAACAAACTATACACACTGTGACTACGAAGTCTTTCGCGATGTATTTCTTGAATAAAAATCTCTCGGTGTACATGCCCCATCAATTCAGGATAAAACTCCAAGCTTTCGACCACTACCTCCGTGGTCGTCGTCAGGGCTAAAACTGATTGTCGTGAACTAGTGAGGTTCTCACTTTTATATGCAAAGGACGGCTTCTGATTGGCTGGAATATGTCATAGCAACAGCGATATGGCGCGTAGTGAAGTGGTGCCCTCTACTTCCATAGATGTAATTTCTATCCTGCGTTGCTTGCAGTGCCATCCCTTGAATCGGGACGTAATGTGCGGGAAGTTTTTCTCCGCGATTTTTCTTTATCCAGTGCACTCTTCCAAGTGTTGCTAAGTGCATAACTGTTGTCTCTGTTAAAGTTATTATCGCTAAGTCTAATTTCGACTGCTTCCCGGATCACAGAGTCCCAGTAATTCGATGCGTGGGCTATTATTCTGGTTTCTTCAAATAAAATCTTATGCTTGTTAAGCAGGCTATGTTCGGCCACCGCTGATTTTTCCAAATATCTGTATTTCAGGTGGCGCTGGTGCTCGATGCAGCGGTCGGCAACGGTTCTTACAGACTGGCCCACGTAATTCTTGCCGCATTCGCAAGGAATAGTATAAATTCCCGGCACTCTTAAGCCGAGACTATCTTTGACTGATCTCAACATTTCCTTAATTTTCCTAGGTGGTCGGAAAACTGGTTTTATTCCTTGCCTCTTCAGGATTCTGGCTATCTTGCTCGTTGTAGCACCACAAAAAGGAAGCCGCGCTGTGTGTTGGCCCTCTTGTTGTATATGGCCGGCATCGTGTCTTACTTTCTTGGACAATACTGATTTAATTTCACTGGCAGAATAACCATTCCTCTTGAAAACAGTAGTCAAATGGTTAATCTCGGGACCGAGGTGGTCCTTGTTGGAAATAGTCCTGGCTCTGTGTACTAAAGTATTCAGCATAGCTCTCTTCTGAGACAGATGATGCAAGCTGTGGCTATGCAGATATAAGTCTGTGTGGGTTGGCTTCCTGTACACAGAATGGCCCAGTCGTCCATCCGGCTTTTGCTCCACCAACACATCTAAAAAAGGTAACTTCCCTTCTTATATCTGCTTATATAGCACAGTTGTCATTCTTCTGAACAGCTAGCTACACAGCTCGTAAGGCACTGGCCTCCGTTGGTGCATGTCAGGAGTGTAACAAGTTGCATATCTAGGTCACTGTCTGTGCTTTTATAGCCAGTCCTTAAGTTAATAATACTAGGATGGATAGGATGCATGAATACTGTGTGCAGATGCAGGAGCAGTTGTCTACAGTTAGTGAACAGCTGAATGTGTCTTTGGCTACAGTCAGTCGTCTTCAGACTGCTGCCTTGGGATGTAGCAGTCATGGATAATATGGTATATTGCATGGGACACCTCGCAACATGATGAGTGGCAAGTGATAAAATGTTTGTATTGCTAGAGTTGGAGGGCCAGTGTAGAGACTGGCCTTGCCTATTTGACTTGTGAGCAGTCAGGTGACCATTCCTTCAGCAGGGTTGGGGCAGGCACGCAGGTGCAGTGGTAGGGGTTTGCTAGTTATTGGAAGCTCCAACATTAGGTGCCCAATGAGGCGACACAGCAGCAGGACTGTGGTCGTGAGTTGCTTTTTGTGTGTTTCTGTGTGTGAGGGTGGAGGGGGAGGGGAGAGGGGATGTCTGTCTGTCTGTCTGTCTGTCTGTCTGTATGTGTGTATGTATGTTCGTTCGTTCATTATATCTGCCGTGCGGTTTGAGGTGCCATGCCATAGATTGCGCAGCCCCTCCTGCCAGAGGTTCAAGCCCTCCCTCGGGCATGGGTGTATGTGTGTTGTTCTTAGCATAAGTTTAAGTAGTGCGTAAGTTTAGGGACTGATGACCTCAGCAGTTTGGTCCCTTAGGAGTTCACACACACTTCAACATTTCTATCTCCAACAAAGGCCTTATTGGCTGAAAACTCATTTAGTGACAGCCTTTTTGTTATGCATATGTGATACTGATAGGTTTTAGATAAATTATATAATGGCAAGACAGAGATTTAGGAACCAGGTTTTGAATTTTAAGACATTTCCAGGGGCAGATGTGGACTCTGACCACAATCTGTTGGTTATGAACTGTAGATTAAAACTGAAGAAACTGCAAAAAGGTGGGAATTTAAGGAGATGGAACCTGGATAAACTGACTAAACCAGAGGTTGTACAGTGTTTCAGGGAGTGCATAAGGGAACATTTGACAAGAATGGGGGAAAGAAATACCGTAGAAGAAGAATGCTTTGAGGGATGAAGTAGTGAAGGCAGCAGGGGATCAAGTAGGTAAAAAGACGAGGGCTAGTAGAAATCCTTGGGTGACAGAAGAAATATTGAATTTAGTTGATGAAAGGAGAAAATATAAAAATGTAGTAAATGAAGCAGGCAAAAAGGAATACAAGTGTCTCAAAAATGAGATCGACAGGAAGTGCAAAATGGCTAAGCAGGCATGGCTAGAGGACAAATGTAAGGATGTAGAGGCTTATCTCACTAGGGTCAAGATAGATCCTCCTTACAGGAAAACTAAAGAGACCTTTGGAGAAAAAAGGACCACTTGTATGAATATCAAGAGCTCAGAAACCCAGTTCTAAGCAAAGAAGGGAAAGCAGAAAGGTGGAAGGAGTATATAGAGGGTCTATACAAGGGCGAGGTACTTGAGGGAAATATTATGGAAATGGAAGAGGATATAGATGAAGATGGAATGGGAGACATGATACTGCGTGAAGAGTTTGAAAGACCTATGTCGAAACAAGGCCCTGGGAGTAGACAACATTGCATTAGAACTACTGACAGCCTTGTGAGAGCCAGTCCTGACAAAACTCTACCACCTGGCGAGCAAAATGTATGAGACAGGCGAAATACACTCAGACTTCAAGAAGAATATAATAAATCCAATCCCAAAGAAAGCAGGTGTTGACAGATGTGAAAATTACCAAACTATCAGTTTAATAAGTCACAGCTGCAAAATACTAACGCAAATTCTTTACAGACGAATGGAAAAACTGGTAGAAGCTGACCTTGGGGAAGATCAGTTTGGATTCCGTAGAAATATTAGAACACGTGAGCAATACTATCCCTACAACTTATCTTGGAAGCTAGATTAAGAAAAGACAAACCTACGTTTCTAGCATTTGTAGACTTAGAGAAAGCTTTTGACAACGTTAACTGGAATACTCTCTTTCAAATTCTGAAGGTGGCAGGGGTAAAATACAGGGAGCGAAAGGCTATTTACAATTTGTACAGAAACCAGATGGCAGTTATAAGAGTCGAGGGGCATGAAAGGGAAGCAGTGGTTGGGAAGGGAGTAAGACAGGGTTGTAGCCTATCCCCGATGTTATTCAATCTGTATATTGAGCAAGCAGTAAAGGAAACAAAAGAAAAGTTCGGAGTAGGTATTAAAATCCATGGAGAAGAAATAAAAACTTTGAGGTTCGCCGATGACATTGTAATTCTGTCAGAGACAGCAAAGGACTTGGAAGAGCATGTTGAACGGAATGGACAGTGTCTTGAAAGGAGGATATAAGATGAACATAAACAAAAGCAAAACGAGGATTATGGAAAGAGTTAACTCAGGTGATGCTGAGGGAATTAGATTAGGAAATGAGACACTTAAAGTAGTAAAAGAGTTTTGCTATTTGGGGAGCAAAATAACCAATGATGGTCGAAGTAGAGAGGATATAAAATGTGGACTGGTAATGGCAAGGAAAGCGTTTCTGAACAAGAGAAATTTGTTAACATTGAGTATTGATTTAAGTGTCAGGAAGTCGTTTCTGAAAGTATTTGTATGGAGTGTAGCCATGTACGGAAGCGAAACATGGACGACAAATAGTTCGGACAAGAAGAGAGTAGAGGCTTTCGAAATGTGGTGCTGCAGAAGAATGCTGAAGATTAGATGGGTAGATCACATAACTAATGAGGATGTACTGAATAGAATTGGGGAGAAGAGGAGTTTGTGGCCCAACTTGACTAGAAGACGGGATCGGTTGCTCTGAGGCATCAGGGGATCACCAATTTAGTATTGGAGGACGGCGTGGAGGGTTAACATCGTAGAGGGAGACCAAAAGATGAATACACTAAGCAGATTCAGAAGGCTGTAGGTTGCAGTAGGTACTGGGAGATGAACAAGCTTGCACAGGATAGAGTAGCATGGAGAGCTGCATCAAACCAGTCTCAGGACTGAAGACCACAACATCAACAACAAAATGTGCAACTCAGGATCAGTGCTATATCGTGAGTAGCAACTATTCTTTTCAAAATATTGCTACTATTGAGGAAATTTAGACAACTTGGTTCAAAGCCGACTGCAGAACAATTCCACTGCTGCCAACATACATTTTGTGTAAGATCCATGAAGTTAAGGAAAAGCAGGGCTCATTTGGAGGCATGTAGACAGTCAGGTAACCCTCACCTGTGAGTAAAATAAGAAAGGATATGACTTGTAGCGGTACATTGTACCCTCCACCACTCACCTTACAGTGTCGTGCCTTGTATATACAGAGATGTAGATACAAGATAGTGAAATATTACGTAGATAAAACAGCCGGCTGGAATGGTCGAGCGGTTCTAGGCGCTTCAGTCTGGAACCGCGCGACCGCTATGGTAGCAGGTTCGAATCCTGCCTTGGGCATGGATGTGTGTGATGTCTTTAGGTTAGTTAGGTTTAAGTAGTTCTAAGTTCTAGGGGACTGATGACTTCAGATGTTAAGTGCTCAGAGCGATAGATAAAATACAGAAATGTTGGTAAAAGTGTAACACAAGTAAATAATACTAAAACACCTATATCATTTCATTTTTGTGTGATAATGCTTTCCCCATCGTCCTGGAAAACCTTACACCAAAGTCCTACAACAGATAACACTAACATCTTATCCTCTTTCAGTGCTTGATGTCACTGATTATGTGGGGTGCTGACTTTATTTTTCAGGCAAGGAACTGGCAAGTTGTGTTGCACAGAATGGAAATGTAACACTGTCATCATGGTTCTAATGCCAGTTAATAGTGTTTGGAGTATTAAATTATGAGATAATGAGGATGTAGTGTGTGCAGTGACTGGTGGTAGGAAAGTAATGAATACTGTTGCACCAACTTTTTACATTATTAAATTATTTATTTGGAAAATAGTATTGTTATTTAGGGATAAACTGAATGCAGTTGTGGTGTTTTAAACAGATCGGTTATGTATCCAAAATCATAGTTGCTCCAATCTCCATGTGGTCGTTGTATTCAGATTTTAAGTGTTTCCCCTAAATACTTCAGGCAAAGGCTGGCATGGTTTGTACTGTGAGGCGACGGCCAACTACCTGTTGTGTCCTGTTCTGTCCTTGTCAACTGAACTGTGACTATGTAAATATTAGTTTATATGGATTATGTGGAGTACTTTTCCTTCGTAAACTGTAATACCACACCATGACCAATATCCTTGTTGTTTATTTTATATAATTTATCACCTGTTTTTCTTTGTCCACAGTTACCATTACAACATTTAAGTCTGTTGCTGAAAACAATAGAAAATATATGCCAAGAACATCTATCAAATATAAATGAAGTTACTGTTTCCAATTTGATTGAGTTTGCAATGGAAGAAATGACAAGGAATTCTGATTATATACCAGAATCTCAGATGCCTTTGTCAGGTGTACTTGTTGCCTTAGGAAAAATCCATTGTAATCAGGTAGGTACAAGTGTTGTCATCATCATACATACGTGAATGGTTTCTACTTAGGAATAAACAAAAAATAAAAGAGAAGGAAAAGAGTATCTTCTGCAATTTCTTTGTCCAGTCTGAATCTGATGTTCATAAACAGAAAAACATAGGGGACAAATAAATTGGCCACGAAATTTATGCTGGTTCTGTGGAAGAAATTCAAAGAAAACAGATGTAGAATGTGAGCAAAATAAATATAAAATAACAGAAAAGGTCCTTAAATTTCTTATTACTTTGTATACATATATCTACATGCAACAATATGTAACAGATAGAGTGCTGCTCACCAGTGAGAGGAGATTTGAGTGGCAGACAGGCACACAGAGAAAAGAGTGCATATTCTTAGCTATTGGACTGAGTCCTTTGTCAGAAGTACACAAAACAAAATACATACCTAAGTCCACAGCAGAATAACAGTGTGTGGGGTTGCAGTGGAAGCAGGGAAGGAGATAGACAGGTGGAGGATGGGGAGTAGAGAAAGCTGAGGTCAGGAGGGTTGTGGTAGGGAAGTATAACCTGCAGGCGCTGTTCCCACGTACAAAATTCAAAAAAGTTGGTCTGGTGGGAAGAATCCAGATGACACAGGCTGTGAAGCGGCCTTCTTGCTGTGTGATGTGCTCAGCAGCTGAATGGTCCAGCTGTCTCTTGGCCACAGATTAGTCATCTGGACAGACAGCTTTTTAGTGGTCATGCCCATACAGAATGTGACAAAGTAGTTGCATGTAAGTTGGTAGAACAGATGACTTCTTTTACATGTGGCCCTGCCTTTGATGGGATAGGACACACCTGTGACAGGACTGTAGAAGGAGGTTGTGGGAGGAAATATGGGACAGGTCTTGCATCTAGGTCTATTGCAGGGTCCTGAGCTGCGGGACAAGGGGTTGGGAGGGGGTTGGGAGCAGTGGTGGAATGGGAATGGACAAAGATTTTGCATAGGTTGGGTAGGTGATGGAGTACCTCTGTCAGGAGGGGTGGGGAGATTATTTCTCTTTTCGGAGTACGCTGGGAGAGAGTGTTGACCCTGGTGGAAAGTGTGATCAAGTTGGTCCCGTCCTGGGTGGTACATCTCTTTCAAAAGTACGTGCATGGCAAGTACAGGGTTTAAAGTTACTGCAGCACCTACTTCCTTTCTTGTGCTGCCATCTCCCATCCCTGACTGTCCTTATGTTTCCTTCTTTCTTCTGTTAGCAGCCTTTGATGTTGGCCCAACTATTTACTTAAGTTATGCTTTCTTTTGTCAAGTCCTCATTCATTTTCTTTACATTACTTTTTGGCTGAAGTAAATGTAGGTTCCCTTCTGGGGTTGATATCAATTTTCAAAATTTTTTCTGTAGTGTGGGCTGACTGGGAAAGAATTCCTTAATTAGTGCCTACTGCCAGAGGTGTTGTTGGCTCTCTGTGCACAATAATTTCATGGACTCAAATATGCACTAAACACCCAGTGCAATAGCCAGTCGGACAGGGTGGGTTCCTTATGTACCCTTTCGATAGAGCCCTCTGGCAACACAGGGATCAGAGTTCTGATGGCTGAGCTGCTAGCTTCCCACGGATGCCAAAGAAGAGATGCCCATCTTCCTGGGACATCAGGATTCAGAGCAATGTCCACTGTGCCAGATGACTTTTGCAATGCTGGGTGGCATTCAAAGGGAGAGCTCATGATCAGAGTAGATGGGATCAGAGCAGCCATTTTCACACATGCAATGTATCAGATTGAACCAACACAATGGCCATTCTAATCTGGCCGTCTCAGCAGACAGATACAGGTATTTCAGTGAGGACATGTACAGTCCTACTACTGTTAATTACCTGGCTATCCTATGAGAAGAGGGACAGGCCAAACAACTGGGAGCAAAACAATTTCCTCCCTATTTGGTATGTATTAGAACAGATAGAAATACTTTTACAGCACCAAAACCATTATTGTTGTGGAACACACATCCAGTCTGGGACCGCACGACTGCTACGGTCGCAGGTTCGAATCCTGCCTCGGGCATGGATGTGTGTGATGGCCTTAGGTTAGTTAGGCTTAAGTAGTTCTAAGTTCTAGGGGACTGATGACCTCAGAAGTTGAGTCCCATAGTGCTCAGAGCCATTTGAACCATTTTTTGGAACACACAAAAACAAATTTGGGAAGTTTACTCATTGGGAAAAATGTGCAATGGATCACTATTTATTAAGGCCTCCTCTGCTGCACAATCTTATGCACATAAACAATTGGGTGACAAACGAGTGAATACGGTACATGGAGTTAACTTTCACCGAGACCTTACACTCAAGACAGACAAGGAGCTACAAGCTAATCTGGAACTGCAAGGTGTACATTTCGTCTGACACAAAAAGGTCACAATGATAACTGTATGGATTTGGACACTTGGTTATACGTCACCCCTGCTGTATGGTGGACCCAAAATACAGTATCTGTGGTTGATTGCTCCACAAAGGGCATCCTTGTGAACAACTGTCTTTGTGTGGTGACTGTACTGAGCACTATCCCCTCTACATTGACTTGTTTGACCACTCTTTAAAAAGATAGAGATAGATAGCTAGAGAGAGAAAGAGAGAGAGAGAGAGAGAGAGAGAGAGAGAGAGAGGGGGGGGGGGGGGGGGAAACATTCCACGTGGGAAAAATATATCTAAAAACACAGATGATGTGACTTACCGAACGAAAGTGCTGGCAGGTCGATAGACACACAAACATACACACAAAATTCAAGCTTTCGCAACAAAATGTTGCCTCATCAGGAAAGAGGGAAGGAGAGGGAAAGACGAAAGGATGTGGGTTTTAAGGGAGAGGGTAAGGAGTCATTCCAATCCCAGGAGCGGAAAGACTTACCTTAGGGGGGAAAAAAGGACAGGTATACACTCGCGCGCACACACACACACACACACACACACACACACACACACACACACACACATCCATCCGCACATACACAGACACAAGCAGACATTTGTAAAGGCAAAGAGTTTGGGCAGAGATGTCAGTCGGGTGGAAGTAAAGAGGCAAAGATGTTGTTGAAAGACAGGTGAGGTATGAGCGGCGGCAACTTGAAATTAGCGGAGATTGAGGCCTGGCGGATAACGAGAAGAGAGGATATACTGAAGGGCAAGTTCCCATCTCCGGAGTTCGGATAGGTTGGTGTTAGTGGGAAGTATCCAGATAACCCGGACGGTGTAACACTGTGCCAAGATGTGCTGGCCGTGCACCAAGGCATGTTTAGCCACAGGGTGATCCTCATTACCAACAAACACTGTCTGCCTGTGTCCATTCATGTGAATGGACAGTTTGTTGCTGGTCATTCCCACATAGAAAGCTTCACAGTGTAGGCAGGTCAGTTGGTAAATCACGTGGGTGCTTCCACACGTGGCTCTGCTTTTGATCATGTACACCTTCCGGGTTACAGGACTGGAGTAGGTGGTGGTGGGAGGGTGCATGGGACAGGTTTTACATCGGGGGCGGTTACAAGGGTAGGAGCCAGAGGGTAGGGAAGGTGGTTTGGGGATTTCATAGGGATGAACTAAGAGGTTACGCAGGTTAGGTGGACGGCGGAAAGACATTCTTGGTGGAGTGGGGAGGATTTCATGAAGGATGGATCTCATTTCAGGGCAGGATTTGAGGAAGTCGTATCTCTGCTGGAGAGCCACATTCAGAGTCTGATCCAGTCCCGGAAAGTATCCTGTCACAAGTGGGGCACTTTTGGGGTTCTTCTGTGCGAGGTTCTGCGTTTGAGGAGATGAGGAAGTGGCTCTGGTTAATTGCTTCTGTACCAGGTCGGGAGGGTTGTTGCGGGATGCGAAAGCTGTTTTCAGGTTGTTGGTGTAATGGTTCAGGGATTCCGGACTGGAGCAGATTCGTTTGCCACGAAGACCTAGGCTGTAGGGAAGGGACCGTTTGGTGTGGAATGGGTGGCAGCTGTCATAATGGAGGTACTGTTGCTTGTTGGTGGGTTTGATGTGGACGGACGTGTGAAGCTGGCCATTGGACAGGTGGAGGTCAATGTCAAGGAAAGTGGCATGGGATTTTGAGTAGGACCAGGTGAATCTGATGGAACCAAAGGAGTTGAGGTTGGAGAGGAAATTCTGGAGTTCTTCTTCACTGTGAGTCCAGATCATGAAGATGTCATCAATAAATCTGTACCAAACCTTGGGTTGGCAGGCCTGGGTAACCAAGAAGGCTTCCTCTAAGCGACCCATGAATAGGTTGTCGTACGAGGGGGCCATCCTGGTGCCCATGGCTGTTCCCTTTAATTGTTGGTATGTCTGGCCTTCGAAAGTGAAGAAGTTGTGGGTCAGGATAAAGCTGGCTAAGGTAATGAGGAAAGAGATTTTTGGTAGGGTGGCAGGTGATCGGTGTGAAAGGAAGTGCTCCATCGCAGCGAGGCCCTGGACGTGCGGGATATCTGTGGAATATTGATGCCACTTCCTTATATAGAGGGAAACATTCCACGTGGGAAAAATATATCTAAAAACAAAGATGATGTGACGTACGGAACGAAAGTGCTGGCAGGTCAATACACACACAAACACACACACAAAATTCAAGCTTTCGCAAGAAACTGTTGCCTCATCAGGAAAGAGGGGAAGGGGAGGGAAAGACGAAAGGATGTGGGTTTTAAGGGAGAGGGTAAGGAGTCATTCCAATCCTGGGAGCGGAAAGACTTACCTTAGGGGGAAAAAAGGACAGGTATACACTCTCGCGCGCGCACACACACACACATATCCATCCACACAGATACAGACACAAGCAGACATATTTAAAGACTTTAAATATGTCTGCTTGTGTCTGTATATGTGTGGATGGATATGTATGTGTGTGCGAGTGTATACCTGTCCTTTTGTCCCCCTAAGGTAAGTCTTTCCGCTCCCGGGATTGGAATGACTCCTTACCCTCTCCCTTAAAACCCACATCCTTTCGTCTTTCCCTCCCCTTCTCCTCTTTCCTGATGAGGCAACAGTTTGTTGCGAAAGCTTGAATTTTGTGTGCGTGTTTGTGTTTGTGTGTGTGTGTATCGACCTGCCTGCGCTTTCGTTCAGTAAGTCACATCATCTTTGTTTTATATATATATATATATATATATATGGGGGGGGGTTGGGGGAGAGTGTGTGCATGCGTAAAAGTATATAAATCACTTGACCACCTGTCATATATTGAGGCAAGAAAAAAATATGAATGGCTGAATCCTGTTGGCATGATGAACAATTATGCAAAAGTCACTGGTGCTGTAGCCCCTACCTCAATTTTTTCCAAAGCAGCTCTTCTCTCATGTGGTTCCCATGATATCACTGTCGTGGACCACTTTCCACACATGGCTGAAGAAGCAGCTTCGTTCTCCGCAATCTACCAGTGACATGCCCCCAGAAAACCACAGATCGGAGGCCCGACAGCAATATTCATTGATATTGTCCCACCCGCAACAGTAACACAGTGGTCCTGCTATGTGGGTATTTCCCCTGGCCACTTCATGCCTTAAATAGGACACCCTCAATGTGTTATCAGGGATACTACTGTCATCTGCTGGAACTGCAGCAACTAATTTCCTCTTATTCTGCAGTCTGTATCACCTTCAAAGAAACTCAGTTCACTGATAACCATTCACCAACACTTGGTGATTACTGTGAATTCTGTAGCAATGATATTGGCCCCTGAAGGCAATTAGAGGGATCTGTGCATTGGTTTGCACAGAAGTTACCAGTAAGTGGCTTCCCCTCTGTACAACATAGGAAGCAGAAACCTTGGGAGTGCAAACTACCCCAGTGATCACCATTTGTAACATTTGTACAAGGTCTTTTCAAAAATTTCTGGAACATTCGTAATTTCATGCAGAAGCTGTGTTGGAGCAAACGGGGCACGGACCTTCTGACACTCATTCTAATGTGTGATTACCATTTGGAATGCACCTCAGATCCTTCTGCTGGGACTCACCTAATCTCCTGAGAATATGCTCCTCATGATTTCCCCTCACAGCCCTGTTGGTTAGTAGCCAGACTATGAATTTCGACAGATCTATTTCAAGGATAAAAGTTTGTTGTCCTGAGATCTTTCAGTGTCTGTTTCTTTCTGTTCTCCATGAGTATTAGGGTGCTGCCATCATTTATGCCAATGGCTCTAGAATCAAAAATAGGACGGAATACATCTTTCGTCAATCAGGAACAACATTTGTTGCTGGGAACATGTAGTGTTTCTGCAGCAGAACCAATAGCCATTAACAGAGACTTGCATTAAAAAAAATGAGCCTCCCTCAACCCCATTTTAATTGGGAGGGACTCGGTGAACTATCTATTGACGTTACTCTTGTTGCCGTGTGATGTCTATTGTTCATGAGCTCTCTTACCTTAATCATACTGCCTGTTCAGTTGTCTTTCTCTGGGTCCAAAGTCATGTGGGCATCCCGAAGAATGAAATGATCATCCACGTGGCCAGAGAAGCACTCACTCACCCAATATTTGCTTCGACAAACTTAGGTTCAAATATGTGGATGGAACAGCTTATGATGGGCTATTGCCTCCTCTAATAAACTCTGCTCTATCAAAGAAATTATTGCTGCATAGCACTCTTCTTTCTGTTGCACTGTTCTGTGGCACCTCCACATTGGCCATACCACATTATCCTGCAGATTTATTTTATGTAATGAACCACCCCCACATTGTGGTTCCAGAGTCTTACAGGCAGTAAGTCATGTTCTTGAGAAATGCCCACTCCTCCTGTCTCTCTATACTATACATGTTCTTCTGGATTCTTTGCCTCTAATATTGGTAGACAAACCGCAGTCAGTTGAACAGGTTCTCTGTTTTCTCTATGGAAGTGATTTTTACTGTCAGATACAATGTTTTAAACTACTTTCGACTGGGGACAGGTCAGTTGTGGTTGGTGCCTCTCCCACCGTGTGATTGGTCTGGGTGGACTTACGACCCTGCCGCCTTCACCTGCTGCCTCAATCATCCCTCTCTTCCTCTATTTTAATTGTTTGTAGATCAGTTAACCCCTTTTTCTTCACCACCCTACTTTCTGTTTTGGTGGTAGCACTCCAATGAATAGTGGTTGCTGTTCACCTCTTTATTACTTTGACTGTAACAGAGCTTAACCCCCATCGTACGTAGAGCTCCAGGGAACAATTGCCTGGTCCCATTCACCTGCTGATATGATAATTTTTGTCCCTTTGCTCTGTTATTGTTGGTCTGCTGATGTCCTTTTATGTTTTTAGCCTTCTCCATTTTGCTATTGAAAATTCCCTTGGCTAGAACAGATTCTTACTTCTGTAAGTGTCTGCAGCCTTAATTGGGTTGGTGAAAAGAGGGAGGGGGCTGTCTGATGCAGGAGGTGTTTCTCTTGCCGTGGTGGAGTGCTGGGAGATCCCTCATGTGTTTTGACATAGATACCAGTCTGGACAATATACTTTTACTTCTCCTTAAATTATTTCTCAAAATTGAGATCAATACTACATTTGAAGGCCACAGTTGTACCATTCGTAACTACTTTCATAATTTGATTAAATTTTTGGTGGGTCTCACTAGCTCCAGATGGACTGCCTGGAATGCGTGACTGATGACTTACCAGTTTAGTATGTTAACTTCCAATCAAGCAACCAACACGCAACAGGGTTTCTGGGGTCTATAAAAATTGAACCAAATTGTAGAGCTATGCTATTTTTGCTAAATATGTGGACCATATGTTTCATAGTTGTTTTCTGAAGTTTAGAAAAGTGCTTCATTACTTGAAATACTTCTCATCCACTGCACTGTGCCATTTCTTTGATAGGATGTCTGTTTGTACATTCTCCACGTGTAAGGAAATGTACTACTTTACCAAAATGGATTCTAAGTTTTAGTTATGTGTTCTAAGCTATGTACTGTAGAATTTTCTTACTTTTTTTTAAGTCACGCAGTCTTTTTGTGCTGAATCCAGTCATGATTTCTTTTTTCTCTTTTAGGTCATGGAAGGAATTCTAAAACAATTTCAGCCCGGTGTTCTTCCTCATTATTGTATTTTACACACCATGGGTAACTTGGCATCTGCAAATGTGTTTGGAATTGTTCCGTTTATAAAAGCAACATTGGGTACAACGTTACCAATGTTGGGCATGGTCCGTAATGATGCACTGAAACAGGCATTTGCGTTTGGTAAGTATACCCCCTTCTCTCCTCCCCCTCTCCTCCCCCTCTCCTCCCCCTCTCCTCCCCCTCTCCTCCCCCCTCTCCTCCCCCCTCTCCTCCCCCCTCTCCTCCCCCCTCTCCTCCCCCCTCTCCTCCCCCCTCTCCTCCCCCCTCTCCTCCCCCCTCTCCTCCCCCCTCTCCTCCCCCCTCTCCTCCCCCCTCTCCTCCCCCCTCTCCTCCCCCCTCTCCTCCCCCCTCTCCTCCCCCCTCTCCTCCCCCCTCTCCTCCCCCTCTCCTCCCCCCTCTCCTCCCCCCTCTCCTCCCCCCTCTCCTCCCCCCTCTCCTCCCCCCTCTCCTCCCCCCTCTCCTCCCCCCTCTCCTCCCCCCTCTCCTCCCCCCTCTCCTCCCCCCTCTCCTCCCCCCTCTCCTCCCCCCTCTCCTCCCCCCTCTCCTCCCCCCTCTCCTCCCCCCTCTCCTCCCCCCTCTCCTCCCCCCTCTCCTCCCCCCTCTCCTCCCCCCTCTCCTCCCCCCTCTCCTCCCCCCTCTCCTCCCCCCTCTCCTCCCCCCTCTCCTCCCCCCTCTCCTCCCCCCTCTCCTCCCCCCTCTCCTCCCCCCTCTCCTCCCCCCTCTCCTACCCCTCCTCCTACCCCTCCTCCTACCCCTCCTCCCCACCCCACCTCCCACCACTCCTCCTACCCCTCATCCCCACCCCACCTCCCCCCCACCTGCCCGCCTCTCCGCCCCCCTGCCTCCCCCCAAGGTTGCGCACTCTCTTTCAGTTTCAGATCTTGCAGGAGCCTGCTCTCCTTCTGTGTTCTGCCCTCTTAAACCTATGAAAGAGAAGAAGACGAAAAATAAGTCCGAGGACAAGGCTCTCTAATGCCCCCAGAGGTGCCATATCCTCCCTCACAACCTGTGTCTAACATCTTATTTATTGATGTCACCTGTTGTTGGTGACGGATGGTGACCAGGTTGCATGATTGGCTCCAGCCTGTTTGCCATCTATTTGGATATCTGCTCCGTGATTATTCAGTGTAATGGATACTACCATTATCTCTCTGCCGACAGGCCACCTACATCTGATGCCCTAGCTGCTGTCCTTCAGCAACTGATCCCTCCCTTCTTCCTCCTTTGGGATTTTAATGCCTGTCACCCTTCGTGGGGCAGCGCTTCTTCATCTAGTTAGGGGCTCCTCATTGACTAATTTCTTGTGGATCATAGCCTGTGCCTTCTTGGTGATGATTCCCCTGCTCGTTTTAGTGTTGTGTATGGCACTTGCTCTGCCATTGATCGTCGGCTCTCTTCCCCTTCCCTTCTTCCTGCCTTACACTGGTCACCAAATGATGCCCTCTGTGTTAGTGACCATTTACTGATGGATCCTCTTGTTCCCTTCCTGCCTCCCGATGAGCAGGTTTCCCAACTGGGCTTTCCATCATGCTGATTGTCCTCTATATACCTTTTTTGTCAGGTTGTATTGACGAAGTCTTCTGTGATCTGTCCAGTAAGATAATCCATGCTGCTGGCATTGCGTGTTCCCTGCTTGCAGGCCCTTTGTGCCAAATCCTGTTACTAAATTGAACAGAGCAGATGAGGTGTGTTGGGAACACATTGTCTCCTTTTAGGTTCTTCTATCCCTTTGTCATGGGTGTGGGTACACTCCATACCCTCCAAGGTTGTCAGCGGCAGTCTTCCATTCTGGGCCTTGCCCTTCCAAGTGGCCTTTATACAGATCTGTCAGTTCTCGCGAAACACCCTGTAACCCATTCGGCAATGGCTTCGGCGACAGCTTTCTATCCAGCTGCCTTCCTCCATGGGAAACAGTGGCCTGAAGCTTCCTTGTCAGGCAGAATCCTGCAATGTACCTTTTACCAAATGAGAACTACTTCTGGCCCTATCTTCCTCTCAGGATTCAGCACCTAACCCTGAATCCATTCTTAACCAATTGCTTCAACACCTCAATCCCCTCCCCTCATCCACCCCTGGTAGCTGAGTGGTCAGCACGACGGTGGTAGCTGAGTGGTCAGCACGACGGCATGCCATACTTAACGGCCCGGGTTCGATTCCTGGCTGGGTCGGAGATTTTCTCCGCTCAGGGACTGGGTGTTGTGTTTTCCTTATCATTTCATCCCCATTGACACGCAAGTCACTGAAGTGGCATTGACTTGAAAGACTTGCTCTAGGTGACTGGTTTATCTGACAGGAGGCCCTAGCCACACGGCATTTCCATTTCACCTCAATCCCCCACAACGACAGTATCTTCTCCAGGTGTTGAACCATATTTGGCTCCAAGACATTTACCCCTCTCAATAGAGAGACTGTATTGTGGTTCCTGTCCTTAAGCCTGGCCAGGATCTATTGTCCCTTGATAGCTACTGGTCCATCAATCTGACGGATGACACCTGCAAGTTACTAGAACTGATGCTGGCTCATCAGCTCAGTTTCATCCTTGGATCTTGGGGTCTATTCATATCCTTACCAGTGTGGCTTTCAGGAGGGATGCTCTCCAATCAATCATCTGCTTCAGTTGGAAACCACAGTTCGTCAGGCCTTTTCTCAGTGCCGCCATATTGTTGCAGGTTTCTTTGATCTTCGTAAGGCCAATGATACACAGCTTGGCACCACCACATCCTCACCACACTCCATGAGTGGAGGAGGGTCCCCACCTGATTTTTATTCACCAGTTTCTTGTCCTGCCGCTCATTCAGAGTTCGGGTTGGCACTGTTTTCAGTTCTCTGTGGACCAGGAGAATGGCGTTCCACAGAGCTCTGTATTAAGTGTCCTTTTTCTAATTGCCATTAATGGCCTTGTGGCCTCTGCTGAATCATTGGTCACCCCTGCTCAGTATGTGGATTTTTTCTGTATTTGGACTAGCTCCCACTCAGAGGCCTCTGTGGAGCACCAGTTCCAGGGTCCCATCCAGCACGACACTCACACAGTTTTCAATTTTCTCCCCTTAAGTCAAGGGTGGTGCATTTCTGTCGCTGTACTGTGGTCCATCCTGATCTGGAGCTCTACCTTTATGCCCAACAGCTAACCATGGTCCCCCAGTTCTTTTTCTTGGGTCTTCAAGCGTACTTGGTTTCCCCATATCCACCATCTGAAGGTTGGCTGTCTTTGTAAACTCAAGTGTTCTTTGCTTCCTTGGATACACCTCTTGGGATGCAGATCATTCGACCGTTCTTTGCCTTTACTGAGCATTAGTTCTACCCCGTCTGGGCTGTGGTTGTCGAGTTTGTGGGTCAGCTGTCCCCTGCATGCTGCTCCTCTTGTACCCGGTTCACCATTGTGCTATCCATGTGGCTGCTGGTGCCTTTCGCACTGCCCTTGTTGGTAGCCTTCTAGTTGGCACCAGGATCCCTCTAGTTGGCACCAAGATCCCTCCCCTTTCAGTTGATTGGTTCCAGCTCCTGGTTTCCTTTGCCATCACTGTCCGTTCTTCCCCTGCTCACTCTTCCTATTCTATTATTTTTGTCGCTTCAGGCTGTCTCCTATCTGCTACCTGCCCTCTGGTTGTTTTATCGGTATGGCTCCGCCTCGCTTATTTCCGCTGTGACTTCCATTTGCTCTCTGTGTCCTCTTCCCAGTGTTCTCTCCCGACCAAACCTCAGTGGTTAGTTCCTTGTCCACGGATTTGTATGGATCTCTTCTGGGGGTGAAAAGCCTTAATTGCTCCAATAGTGTTCCATTGTTTGCTCCGAATGCTCTTACTCAAATTTCAGGATGCCATTGTTTTTTACACTGATGGCTCTAAATCCACTGATCATGTGGGATATCCATTCGTCTTCTGTTGCCATGGAACACCGTCTTTTGCCTGCCACATGTGAGGTTTTTACTGTGCAACTGATAGCCACCTATTGGGACCCCTGTTTTTTCTCATCCAAGTTTTGTTATGTATGAACTCGGTGCATGGTCTTCAGGCTATCACTCAGTTTTCCTGCCACCCCTTGGTCTCTGCCATCCACTACCTTCTCACTGATCTCAGTGATGCCGCTTCTTTGAATGATTTCCTTTGGCTTCCTGGCTATGTAGGTATCCCGTGTAATGAACTTACTGATCATCTGAGTTTCGGAGGGAGGAGGAGGGGGGCAACCACCTACCTACTGTTCTGTTACCTCTTTGGGGGCGGATTTACGGTTTTACATCAAATCCCTTTTTGCTCACTAATAAGTCGACTCCTGGGAGGCTACCCCCTTCTAATTAACTTCATGCCATCAAGGAGACTCCCACCATGTGGTGTTTTTCCCTCTGCCTCTCCTGGTGGGAATCTACCAACCCTCTGCCTCTGCCATACTATGTTGACCCATGGTTTTTTACTTCATAATGAGCCACCCCCCTTTGTAGTTGTGGGACTCTGGTCACGGTGATTCACATTTTGCTGGACTTCCTCCATTTTCACCCTAAATATGTCCTGCCATTTCCTTGTCTCAGGGTTTGGGGGATGGCCCTTGCATGGTTACATATGTCCTCAGTTTTCTTAGCAAAAGTACTCAGGTAGAAGTCCTTGATCTTTTCCTCTGCCATTTGAGACCTTCAGTCAGTGAGGTGTTGGTTATGGAGGCCTTGACATTGCCTCCACACGGGCCAGGTTCTCCCCTCCTTTTCCCTACCTTTTTTCTGATCTGTTGTGCTATTTTGTTTCGTCTTTTCCTGTGTCTTCTTCCCTTAGTGTTGTCCACTTTGTATCATGATAATGGTATGGTGTGGGTGTCAGGACGGGTCGGAGGCGGTGCTGGTGCTCCACCTCACATTTCTGGGGAACACCTGCTCTCCCTGTTCCCATCCACCCTGCTCTTGTTTTGTCCTCTTCCTCCTGCCCTGACATCCCTTTTCCCTCTTCACTTGCTTGTTATCCCTTCTGCTTGACTGGATTGTGCTGTTTTTGTTGTGTTTTCCTTGATGTTTGCCACCCTAGATCATGGGATGGATGACCTTGCTACTTGGTCTCCTCCTTCAAATTAACCAACCAACCAAACAACCATCATATCTCCCACCTACTGCTTTCATATTTTCTTTGTCACATCATGTACGGGTGGTTTCTCCAAAGAGTGCTGCTTCATTGATTTTTAATTGGGTGTGAGACTACTGCCTGGTTTATGCTGTAGGATTTGGCCAATGTAAGCAGTTATCATCCTCTGTTTTGACAGCTCACAAAATATAGTTAGAAATTATTTCCTTATTTTATATGTTATTTGATCAGTTGTTTTCCTTATGGTAATAAAACAGAGCATATGTACCAGTAACTCATAGGGCTTATTAGATAATGAAAAGTGTAAAGGTAATCATTCACTGTGTAACTGAGACACTGAGTAGTTGATAGGTAGATAAAAACTAATTTTTGTCTTTTATGTTTTGGCAGTTGGTTCCCAACTGTTGCAACACAGAACATGTGTACCCGTTACTGTAAGGAAAACCTCCCTGGCTGTTGGGAAAACAAGGAAGGGTACAGTTGAGGTAGAGAGAGACAGACACTAACAATCTCCTGAAGAAAAGTTCCTTGTCACAAGAGACGATCAATAGTCTTAATTCTCATTGTACCGTTCCCCCTATGCTATATGCAAAGTGACCAAGTAAAGTTTCATCTCCAAAAGTATGTGGCGTCCCATCGGGATGATGCATGAGTTTCTGATAATCAAAAGAATGGCAGAACATAGTCACTGTAAGAAATACTGTAATATACTCAACTTAGTGCAAAGAATCTTCATCGAAATCCTAATAGAAGTCCTTGGGCAATGCCGGGACAAGCTAAGCACCTTAACAGTTCACAATTCATGTCCTGCTTGCAATCCATAGAATTGAACGTAAGTAAAGTCTTGAGGCCAGTTCTGTTGCACCACATTTCTAAGGAAAGTTGTGACAGCAACCACGATAAAACTCGACTGTGGCTAGACTGGAGCTGCTCATCTGGGTCAGAGCTGCAGTCAGACAGCCTCTTAAACCTGTGATCAGTGGCACTGGTGACATCTCAGTTCAGGGAGCATGGCACTTATTCAAGTGGCAGCTGGATGATGCTGTCATGATTGCTGTTGGATGACAGCAGAACCTAGTGCCAACCTCTGTACCCGGAATGATTGCCCCCTGTGTAGTATCAACAGGCTTCAATACCACATTCCTCCTCCCCCTTGAAACTTCATCATCATTGTGTCAAACAAGTTGACATTGAGGGGGGAGGTGAGGGGGTGGATTGGCCACAGGTGGTGCTGAGGAGGCAAGATTTAGTGCAACGGCTGATGCAGTGTCCTTGCCCACACCCTGGCATCTGCCTTGTGAATGCCTGGAGCACTGGTAAAAAATCAGGTATGTGCTGCACACCTGTGAGCAATGGCCGAGGTCCTATTGAAGTGGATGACATCTTGACATCTGGTGAGTCCCTAATGTCCTGAAGAACAGCAGTGAAGCAATCCTGACCCCCCACCTCCCTATGTTAGAAGCAGCAGGTGCCGCACAGCTGTCAGCAGTGCTGTGTCAATCCCCATTGGTTCCACGTACAGCAGTGTGAGGGGGATGTGGACGGCAGTGGCATTGGGAGCCTGTGTGGCACTGAATCTGAAACAGTGAGCACTGAGGAAGAAGCATGCAGCCGACATGCATGAATTTGGTTGTTTTGCTCTCTTTGCACTCTGGAAAGATCTGGAATGACAAAAAGAGAATGACACAGAATGTTAATAATAGTGCCTTGTTCCTATGTTATGTGAGCTCTGAACAATCTGAAGAAGTCATCATTGTTAATTTTGAACAACATACTGAAAGGGTACTCAGGTGAACGCTGAGATGCATGTAGTAGGTGAAGTAAAGGTGTATGGCAGCAGCCGTGATGCATTTCTGCAGGTGATTTGCTGTCTCTAGGCTCGGAACGGTAGGATGCGAAGAATTTTTGTAAAGCCTGTTCCCATCCATGGGGAGCATGAAGTCTGTTCCTTTACTGCTTAAAAGTGTATACAAATCGTTCCACCTCTCCATCTGACTGGGGATGGAATGGTGCACTTGTCCTGTGTTGTATGCCATTGGCATCACAGAATTGTTGAAAACCATTTGACACAAAGTGTAGTCCATTCTTCAAAACAATTACTTCTGGAAGTCCCTCTAGACAAAAAAATTGATGTCTGTGCTTTGATGATTTGAGAAGCAGTCATGGATTGCATGGGTACAACAAATGGAAATTTGCTGAATGTGTCCACTGCAATTAACATCGAATGTTCCAAAATGGACCAGCATAATTGATGGCAGTCTTTGCCTTTGGGTGGTGGGTATTGGCCACTCAAAGAATTTCTGGGATGGAGCAGCTTAATGCTCCGCACAGGCTTGGGAGGTGACAGTCAACTTTTCAATGTGGGAATCCATCCTGATCCTAGTGAAATAGTGTCAGGCAAGTTGCTTTGTTCTGACCATGCCCCAGTGACCTCTCTGCAGCAAATGAAGCACTTCTTGTTGTAAAGAACTTGGTGTAAGTGCTGATGAATGATCAGGTTCTATAAGGAGAAGCGTCTCAACCTGCTGAATGTATAGAACATGTTGCTGTAATTCTGAATTGCTTTGCCTATCAATGACCAACCAGTGCAGATGTACTGAACGATTTGTAAAACAGGATCCACTGCCATTTCCTGAACAGCCTTCCTATGCAGGATTGGGAAATCTTGAAGCACCGCTGCATCCAGAGCATTGTAGTAAAAACATGAATCCTCTGATTTGTCAAAAACTGGGTAAGTTCCAAGAGGTAACCATGACAAGTGTGTCAGCACTGGAGTGGTGAGTAGTAAGGTAGTAGACAATTTCTTACTGATAATTAGACAGGATGAGAGACAAGAGCTGCATCTTCTGAGCTGTGCATGGCAGGACGGGCTGAAAGGTGAAGCAACGGCTTGTGGTCTGTGATAAGATAGAACTAATTACCTATGCGGATACTGAAGAAACTTGTTAACTCTGTAAATTATTGCAAGAGTTTCTTTTTCTAGTTGGGAGTAATCACAGTGAGCTTTATCCAGTAACTTTGATGCAGATGCAATTGGTCTACATGCCCCCGCAATTCTGTGAGAACGAACTGCCTCCATCCCATGTGATGAAGCATCGACCACCAAAATTATTGGTTTGGTTGGGTCAAAATGTTTCAGGTTACAGCTATTCAACAAAGCAGCTTTTAATTTCTTGAAAGCTGAAGGGATCTCTTGGGACAACACAGATTGAACATATTTCCTGTTAATTCAATGTAACAGAGCTGCAATTTGAGCAGTGTTTGGGATAGACCAAATGGAGTATTTAAGTTGCCTAACACTGCCTGTAAATCACTGACATTGGGGAGGTCTCATAAGTCACCAGTTGGCGAAGATTGAAAGCCTTGTGCATTAATCACATGTACTAGATAGGTGACCTGTGTTTGAAAAAGTAGCGCTCATCCTTGTTGCATCAGAGATCCACAGAAGAAAGCACATCAAAAAGACTTTGCAGATTTGACAAATGTTCTTCTGGTGTAAGACTGGAAACCACAATATCATCTAAATAATTGTAACAGGAGGATACCTTTGCTGTCAGTTGTTCCAAGTATCACTGAAATATGGCAGGTGCAGGTGCTGCTGCACTGCCAAAAGGTTACTGTAGAAACTTGAATAAGCCCTTATGCATACTAATCATAAAAAGCTGCTGTGATTGTTCATCCAGGAATACCTGAGTGTATGCATATCACAAGTCAATTTTTGAGAAGTATCAACCAGCAACTAATCTGCCCATTAGCTCTTCTGGCCATGGCAAAGGATATAAGTCCACAACAGTTTCAGGGTTGACAGTGGACTTGAAGTCAACACATGTGCAACTTACCATTTGGTATGGTAAGGATCACTCCATCTACATCGATAAGCTGCAATCCACAGTAAGGTGCATGGCAGAGGGGGACCCTGCACCTCTACTAGGCATTTCCTTTCCTGTCCTTTGGCTTGCAGTAACTGATTCAACAACCCCTTGTTCCTGCCACTGTTCGAACTCTTTAGCCTCTTTGTCCTGAGTAGCTTGGAGGACTGACAGTGCCCAAAAGAATTTTGGTTGTGTTTTGGCTTTTAATATTGTGTGTGCCTCAAAATTGTTTGCATTGCCTAACGTATCCTGAACTACATAATTGTGAGACACTGTCATTAGGCACAAAAGTGTTCACTGACAGTGCATTGTGTTGTATCTGTAACCCTGACAGGTGGAAGGTGTCCACGCCAAAAATGATCGGACTGCCTTTTTGCACAGAGAATCGCAAACAAAACTGTATTTGTGACTTTCTTGAATGTGGCAGGGAGACTACAAACACCTAAGATAGGGATATCTTTACAGTTGTATGCAGACAACAGTATTTGTGACTGACAAAGTTTAGGCAGACCTAATTGTTCATAGGTTCATCTATTCAAACGTGTGAAAGATGCTCCAGTATCAAGTTGCACACAAACTTTCTGCTTGGAAATGTTCTGTGACATTAACACCTTGTTCAACAGTCTTTGAACAGAAGGCAAGTTCTGGGAATTTGACTTTGATTTAGATATAACACTGTTGTTAGCTGGTTTGGATGTGAGTACATTAACACTCACAACTTGAGTTTTAGAGGTACAAACTCCTGAGTTATTGTGAATGATCTTTTTCATACAAAATATTTGAGATCACACTTGCTGCAACTCTAAGGTTATGGATCCTGTCAGGGTGTGCCTGCCTCTTGTGTGACTTGAAACTTGTAGACAAGGTTTTACGCTAGGAATTGAATGTTTGGCGAGGGCAGTTGTTTACCTCCGCTGGCTGTACGGACTGTGCCGTGCTGGACTGTGGCTCATGATATGCACCTACTGCATGTATACTGTCACTGTGCACAACATATACACACCGGTGTGTCAGACCCACCATACTTGCTCCGGACACTGCGAGAGGGCTGTACAAGCAATGATCACACGCACGGCACAGCGGACACACCAGGAACCGCGGTGTTGGCCGTCGAATGGCGCTAGCTGCGCAGCATTTGTGCACCGCCGCCGTCAGTGTCAGCCAGTTTGCCGTGGCATACGGAGCTCCATCGCAGTCTTTAACACTGGTAGCATGCCGCGACAGCGTGGACGTGAACCGTATGTGCAGTTGACGGACTTTGAGCGAGGGCGTATAGTGGGCATGCGGGAGGCCGGGTGGACGTACCGCCGAATTGCTAAACACGTGGGGCGTGAGGTCTCCACAGTACATCGATGTTGTCGCCAGTGGTCGGCGGAAGGTGCACGTGCCCGTCGACCTGGGACCGGACCGCAGCGACGCACGGATGCACGCCAAGACCGTAGGATCCTACACAGTGCCGTAGGGGACCGCACCGCCACTTCCCAGCAAATTAGGGACACTGTTGCTCCTGGGGTATCGGCGAGGACCATTCGCAACCGTCTCCATGAAGCTGGGCTACGGTCCCGCACACCGTTAGGCCGTCTTCCGCTCACGCCCCAACATCGTGCAGCCCGCCTCCAGTGGTGTCGCGACAGGCGTGAATGGAGGGACGAATGGAGACGTGTCGTCTTCAGCGATGAGAGTCGCTTCTGCCTTGGTGCCAATGATGGTCGTATGCGTGTTTGGCGCCGTGCAGGTGAGCGCCACAATCAGGACTGCATACGACCGAGGCACACAGGGCCAACACCCGGCATCATGGTGTGGGGAGCGATCTCCTACACTGGCCGTACACCACTGGTGATCGTCGAGGGGACACTGAATAGTGCACGGTACATCCAAACCGTCATCGAACCCATCGTTCTACCATTCCTAGACCGGCAAGGGAACATGCTGTTCCAACAGGACAATGCACGTCCGCATGTATCCCGTGCCACCCAACGTGCTCTAGAAGGTGTAAGTCAACTACCCTGGCCAGGAAGATCTCCGGATCTGTCCCCCATTGAGCATGTTTGGGACTGGATGAAGCGTCGTCTCACGCGGTCTGCACGTCCAGCACGAACGCTGGTCCAACTGAGGCGCTAGGTGGAAATGGCATGGCACGCCGTTCCACAGGACTACATCCAGCATCTCTACGATCGTCTCCATGGGAGAATAGCAACCTGCATTGCTGCGAAAGGTGGATATACACTGTACTAGTGCCGACATTGTGCATGCTCTGTTGCCTGTGTCTATGTGCCTGTGGTTCTGTCAGTGTGATCATGTGATGTATCTGACCCCAGGAATGTGTCAATAAAGTTTCCCCTTCCTGGGACAATGAATTCACGGTGTTCTTATTTCAATTTCCAGGAGTGTATGTACAGGGACTACAATGGCACTGTCCAAAATTTCTTGGTTATCCAACAAATTAAGCATTCATTTGAAAATAGGATCTTGATACTTTAGATGACAGAGACATTCTGTCTTATGGCATCATGTAATATCTTATCACTATACAACTTTACACCCTCAGAGCTGAATTTACATTGTCTAGTCAGACCTCTTCAGTCTGCTACCCATTCCCTATTCATTCGACTGGACTGTCTACAAAGTCTTATAAAACTTGAATCTGCTCATCAAAATGTCTATCAAGAGCAGCAACTAATTCTTCATACAAAATACTTTAAGGCTGGATCATTGTAATAGTTTGCAGCAGAGGCAAACTCCATACTGTTGACAAAAAACGTGCATGTCAATTCGTACCTCAGATGTGGTGCACTGCGAAGTATGCTTGTAACTGTGCTATGTGCTCCACCCATTCTTCCTACTGCTAGTTAAACAGACTGAACTGCAGGCACATGCAGGTGTTGTTGGCTGCAGCAGTGCTAAGATAGCAGCAACTAGTGCCAACATCTTAGTGTGAATGTTCAGTAATTTGATCATTCCTTCCATCAATTGCTGTATCTGCTGCGCCTGACACTGAAGAACAAGGGAAAGCAACCAACAAAAAGCAGGAAGCGAGAAGCACAGCACTGAAACAAACCACAATACAGTTAGGCTGCTGTAGTGACAATGTGTAAGTAAACACTTCAGTACACTGTAACAATTGGTGGACTCAGCAGTGGTTCCATAATAAAACAGAATTGTACTGCACTTGCGATACATGCACAGAAGTTCTCTCACAAAAGTGCCATGTAGTCGATGACAAGAATGGTTCTGCACAATCTTCACTTGTCAATAAATGAGACTTCCAATGATCCGTGTTGCCATTGAAGTGACCACGTAAAGTCTTGTCAGCAAAATTATGATGTGTCCCATTGGAATGGCATATGGGTTTCTGTGCAGAAACCAAAAGAGTGAGAGAACACAATCACTATGAGAAATATTGTAATACACTCAATTTAATATCGAATCCTTACACAGATCCTTGGGCAATGCTAGAACAATCTAAACACCTTAACAGTTCACAATTCACATGCTGCTTGTAATCCACAGAACTCAAGTGATCCTGTTGGAGGAACACTCCCAACTGAGCATTATACCAGAGGTTGAGAATACTGCTACAGTTGAAAGTTCTTTTATCATCACCCGACTGGTTTCGGTTTCTTACATGCCCATCTTCAGGTGTTGTAACTTGGTGCTGTGACCCCCAAGCGCCGCAGTGGACATATAAGAGGTGTGGTGTGCAACCTACGAGCGCAGAGCATGGAGCATAGAATTCAGCATAAGTCAAGTCTTGAGGCCATTTCTGTTGGTGGCCTCTTCAACAAGCGATCACGGCTCTGGTGGCACCTCACCTCAGTGGGCATGGCAGTTATGCAGCCAGCAGTTGGGTGATGCAGGTCACTGTTGGACAACAGCAGAATCTAGAGTGCCAACCTCTGTATATGGAATGATTTCGCCTCCCCCCTCTGTGTGTTATTGGAAACAATATAGCCTTCTGAATCATTAGTGCTTCAACATATCCTGTAGCAAAAAACCTTGCTACTCTTTTGAGCTCACTCATAGGTCCTTGTGAGCATCACATTAAGAACTCAGCAGACTTCTTACATCAATTAGAGGAATAACTCTGATGCTCTAGTAATTTTTGATGGGGTCTCCCTCTTCACTCGCATTCCTTTGTCTGATTTGTTATGGTGGAGTAAGATTAGGTTTGGTGTCAAATTAACAAACCTTTTTTAACAAACCTTTTTTAACATGTGTTGACTTCACTTACTTTTAATTCAATGAGCAGTATTATCAGGAGGCGGGTGGAGTTGTGATGCGAAGTCCAATGTCACCTATTATTGCGAACTTGATTATGGAAGGCCTGGAGGACCATTTGGAGCTGGTGGCTGGGAAACGTGTGTGCCCCCCCCCGCGCGCTCTCTCTCTCTCTCTCTCTCTCTCTCTCTCTCTCTCTATATATATATATATATATATATAAACAGAGATGATGTGACTTACCAAACGAAAGCCCTGGCACGTCGATAGACACACAAACATACACACGAAATTCAAGCTTTCGCAACAAACTGTTGCCTCATCAGGAAAGAGGGAAGGAGAGGGAAAGACGAAAGGATGTGGGTTTTAAGGGAGAGGGTAAGGAGTCATTCCAATCCCGGGAGCGGAAAGACTTACCTTAGGGGGAAAAAAGGATGGGTATACACTCGCGCACACACACACACATATCCATCCACACATATACAGACACAAGCAGACATATTTAACGTGTTTTGGCGGCAATTAAAAAAATATATCTAAAAATATGTCCGCCTGCGTCCGCACATGTGTGGATGGACATGTGTGCGCGAGCGTACACCCGTCCTTCCCCCCCCCCCCCCCCCCCAAGGCAAGTCCCCCCGCTCCCGGGACCAGAATGACTCCCCACCCCCCTCCCCACCCCCAAAAAAATCCACATTCCCCCCCCGACGAGGCAACAGTTTGCTGCAAAAGCCTGAACCCCGTGTGCATGTTTGTGCTTGTTTGTGTGTCCCTCGACCCGCCAGCACCCCCACCCGGTAAGTCACATCATCTTTGTTTTATATATATATATATATATATATATATATATATATATATATATATATATATATATATATATATATATAGAGGGAAACATTCCATGTGGGAAAAATATATCTAAAAACAGAGATGATGTGACTTACCAAACGAAAGCGCTGGCACGTCGACAGACACACAAACATACACACAAAATTCAAGCCTTCGCAACAAACCGCCGCCCCACCAGGAAAGAGGGAAGGAGAGGGAAAGACGAAAGGATGTGGGCTCCAAGGGAGAGGGCAAGGAGCCACCCCAATCCCGGGAGCGGAAAGACCCACCCTAGGGGGGAAAAAGGACGGGTATACACCTGCACACACACACACACATCCATCCACACATACACAGACACAAGCAGACATATTTAAAGACAAAGAGTTTGGGCAGAGATGTCAGTCGAGACAGAAGTGCAGAGGCAAAGATGTCGTTGAATGACCGGTGAGGTATGAGTGGCGGCAACTTGAAATTAGCGGAGATTGAGGCCTGGTGGATAACGAGAAGAGAGGATATATTGAAGAGCAAGTTCCCATCTCCGGAGTTCGGATAGGTTGGTGTTAGAGGGAAGTATCCAGATAACCCGGACGGTGTAACACTGCGCCAAGATGTGCTGGCCGTGCACCAAGGCATGTTTAGCCACAGGGTGATCCTCATTACCAACAAACACTGTCTGCCTGTGTCCATTCATGCGAATGGACAGTTTGTTGCTGGTCATTCCCACATAGAATGCATCACAGTGCAGGCAGGTCAGTTGGTAGATCACGTGGGTGCTTTCACACGTGGCTCTGCCTTTGATCGTGTACACCTTCCGGGTTACAGGACTGGAGTAGGTGGTGGTGGGAGGGTGCATGGGACAGGTTTTACACCGGGGGCGGTTACAAGGGTAGGAGCCAGAGGGTAGGGAAGGTGGTTTGGGGATTTCATAGGGATGAACTAAGAGGTTACGAAGGTTAGGTGGACGGCGGAAAGACGCTCTTGGTGGAGTGGGGAGGATTTCATGAAGGATGGATCTCATTTCAGGGCAGGATTTGAGGAAGTCGTATCCCTGCTGGAGAGCCACATTCAGAATCTGATCCAGTCCCGGAAAGTATCCTGTCACAAGTGGGGCACTTTTGTGGTTCTTCTGTGGGAGGTTCTGGGTTTGAGAGGATGAGGGAGTGGCTCTGGTTATTTGCTTCTGTACCAGGTCGGGAGGGTAGTTGCGGGATGCGAAAGCTGTTGTCAGGTTGTTGGTGTAATGCTTCAGGGATTCCGGACTGGAGCAGATTTGTTTGCCACGAAGACCTAGGCTGTAGGGAAGGGACCGTTTGATGTGGAATGGATGGCAGCTGTCGTAATGGAGGTACTGTTGCTTGTTGGTGGGTTTGATGTGGACGGACGTGTGAAGCTGGCCATTGGACAGGCGGAGGTCAACATCAAGGAAAGTGGCATGGGATTTGGAGTAGGACCAGGTGAATCTGATGGAACCAAAGGAGTTGAGGTTGGAGAGGAAATTCTGGAGTTCTTCTTCACTGTGAGTCCAGATCATGAAGATGTCATCAATAAATCTGTACCAAACTTTGGGTTGGCAGGCTTGGGTAACCAAGAAGGCTTCCTCTAAGCGACCCATGAATAGGTTGGCGTATGAGGGGGCCATCCTGGTACCCATGGCTGTTCCCTTTAATTGTTGGTATGTCTGGCCTTCAAAAGTGAAGAAGTTGTGGGTCAGGATGAAGCTGGCTAAGGTAATGAGGAAAGAGGTTTTAGGTAGGGTGGCAGGTGATCGGCATGAAAGGAAGTGCTCCATCGCAGCGAGGCCCTGGACGTGCGGGATATTTGTGTATAAGGAAGTGGCATCAATGGTTACAAGGATGGTTTCCGGGGGTAACGGATTGGGTAGGGATTCCAGGCGTTCGAGGAAGTGGTTGGTGTCTTTGATGAAGGATGGGAGACTGCATGTAATGGGTTGAACCTGTTGATCTACGTAGGCAGAGATACGTTCGGTGGGGGCTTGGTAACCAGCTACAATGGGGCGGCCAGGATGATTGGGTTTGTGAATTTTAGGAAGAAGGTAGAAGGTAGGGGTGCGGGGTGTCGGTGGGGTCAGGAGGTTGATGGAGTCAGGTGAAAGGTTTTGTAGGGGGCCTAAGGTTCTGAGGATTCCTTGAAGCTCTGCCTGGACATCAGGAATGGGATTACCTTGGCAAACTTTGTATGTGGTGTTGTCTGAAAGCTGACGCAGTCCCTCAGCCACATACTCCCGACGATCAAGTACCACGGTCGTGGAACCCTTGTCCGCCGGAAGGATGACGATGGACCGGTCAGCCTTCAGATCACGGATAGCCTGGGCTTCAGCAGTAGTGATGTTGGGAGTAGGATTAAGGTTTTTTAAGAAGGATTGAGAGGCAAGGCTGGAAGTCAGAAATTCCTGGAAGGTTTGGAGAGGGTGATTTTGAGGAAGAGGAGGTGGGTCCCGCTGTGACGGAGGACGGAACTGTTCCAGGCAGGGTTCAATTTGGATAGTGTCTTGGGGAGTTGGATCATTAGGAGTAGGATTAGGATCATTTTTCTTCGTGGCAAAGTGATACTTCCAGCAGAGAGTACGAGTGTAGGACAGTAAATCTTTGACGAGGGCTGTTTGGTTGAATCTGGGAGTGGGGCTGAAGGTGAGGCCTTTGGATAGGACAGAGGTTTCGGATTGGGAGAGAGGTTTGGAGGAAAGGTTAACTACTGAATTAGGGTGTTGTGGTTCCAGATTGTGTTGTTTGGAATTCTGAGGTTTTGGAGGGAGTGGAGCTGGAAGTGGGAGGTTGAGTAGATGGGAGAGACTGGGTTTGTGTGCAATGAGAGGAGGTTGAGGTTTGCTGGAAAGGTTGTGAAGGGTGAGTGAGTTGCCTTTCCGGAGGTGGGAAACCAGGAGATTGGATAGTTTTTTGAGGTGAATGGTGGCATGTTGTTCTAATTTGCGGTTGGCCTGTAGGAGGATGCTCTGAACAGCCGGTGTGGAAGTGGGAGAGGAAAGATTGATGACTTTTATTAAGGATAGGAGTTGACAGGTGTGTTCATTGGCTGAGTTGATGTGTAGGTGAAGGATTAGGTAGGTGAGGGCAATGGATTGTTCAGTTTGGAACTGGTATAGGGACTGATGGAAAGAAGGGTTGCAGCCAGAGATGGGAACTTTAAGTGTGAGGCCTTTGGGGGTAATGCCAAATGTCAGACAAGCCTGAGAAAATAAAATATGCGAGCGTAATCTGGCTAGGGTGAAGGCATGTTTGCGGAGGGAATGTAAATAAAACTTAATGGGGTTGTTGTGGGGTTGTTGTGAGGGTGCCATGGTATTAGAAGGTGGAAAGTGTAACATGAGGTTGAGATGAAAATGAAAATAACTGGAGAAAGTAACTGGAGATCTGTTGTGAAAAAAGGCGAAAAAGTGTTGGTTAAAGTTGGGCTATGTTGATCCTGTGGTGAATAGAGAACGATGTGCACATAGGTTAGGTGGTTGTGTTGCCGCCAAAACACGTTAAAGGATGGAGAGATTCGGGAAAATTTCGAAAAAACGGCGTGTAAATGTGTTAAAAGAGTGGTTTTGTGGTGGCAGATTATGAAAATGAGGCTAACAATAGTCTGGCGAAGAAATAATGACGTTAAAACCTGTGGGAAACGGCTAAAAATTATCAGTGATGTGGGAAGAACGGAAATGGAAATAAAGCGAAAGTTATCAGAACTAGACGAAAAGGTTGTTTAATAGCTGAAATGAACTGTTTGTGGACTAGAAACGGTGGATTTCATAGCTGCGGTGGTGTTGAAAGCGGAAAGAAATTTTTGGTTATGGTTTGGAAGTGGGTGACGTATTATTGAGTCTATATAGGCGGGATAAAATTGTATAGTAGATTACGGTAAAAAGGAGAAAGTGAATACAAAGTGAAACTACTGGCACAAACAAAAAGAGAAAATAAGATGACAGAAAAGATTTCGAAATACAGCAGTGACAATAACAAATGTAATTGTTGGGTTCAAATTAATAATATAAATTAATAGAGGGAAACATTCCACGTGGGAAAAGTATATCTAAAAACAGAGATGATGTGACTTACCAAACGAAAGCGCTGGCACGTCGATAGACACACAAACAAACACAAACATACACACAAAATTCAAGCTTTCACAACAAACTGTTGCCTCATCAGGAAAGAGGGAAGGAGAGGGAAAGGCGAAAGGATGTGGGTTTTAAGGGAGAGGGTAAGGAGTCATTCCAATCCCGGGAGCGGAAAGACTTACCCTAGGGGGAAAAAAGGACGGGTACACACTCGCGCGCGCACACACACACACACACACACACACACACACACACACACACACACACACAAGCAGACATATTTAACGTGTTTTGGCGGCAATTAAAAAATATATCTAAAAATATGTCCGCCTGCGTCCGCACACGCAAGTTGCCGCCACTCATACCTCACCTGTCATTCAACAACATCTTTGCCTCTGCACTTCTGCCTCGACTAACATCTCTGCCCAAACTCTTTGTCTTTAAATATGTCTGCTTGTGTCTGTATATGTGTGGATGGATATGTGTGTGTGTGTGCGCGCGAGTATATACCCGTCCTTTTTTCCCCCTAAGGTAAGTCTTTCCGCTCCCGGGATTGGAATGACTCCTTACCCTCTCCCTTAAAACCCACATCCTTTCATCTTTCCCTCTCCTTCCCTCTTTCCTGATGAGGCAACAGTTTGTTGTGAAAGCTTGAATTTTGTGTGTACGTTTGTGTTTGTTTGTGTGTCTATCGACCTGCCAGCACTTTCGTTCGGTAAGTCACACCATCTGTGTTTTTTTTTCCCACGTGGAATGTTTCCCCCTATTATACACACACACACACACACACACACACACACACACACACACACAATACTTTTGTTGCTTAGCCTCATGGCTGTGAGAATTTGAATGACATTGTAGAACTACTGAATTCGATCCACCTGAAAATTCATTTCACAATGGAGATGGAAAAGGATAGCTGCCTTCTCTTTCTTGATGTGTTGGTCAGGAAGAGCACTGATGGTCCGTTGGGACGTGCTGTTTAGAGGAAGCCTACTCACACTGACTTGGGTATACAGGTTGATAGTTACAACCATCTGCCTCAGCATAAAGTGGTACTTTGTATCTTGCTTCACATGGCCCACATTACCTCACACTGAGAGTTTATCAGCCTAGTTAGCCCAGCTTGAGGTCACCTTTCATTAGAATTTTTATAGCAAAAGACTGATCATACATGTATTGCACTATTGACCAGCCATGCACGAGGTGAGTGATGATAGTACCGGGGTGACACCAAAGTCTATGGTGTTTCTGGCTTATGCATGGAGCATTTCTATAGCATTGGTCATATTTTGTAGAAATATTATGTAAAATGTGTTTTTTAACTACTATCTAAAATTAGGGTCTTTTTAGAGGCTGTAAAGGATGATCTTGGTTTTTGAAAAGTGGGCATGTTTCATAGTCCTTGCAGTTGTGGCTTGTCATATATTGGTCAGATTATCAAAACTGTGGAGGACTGATATAAAAGGTATAAACATCACACATGTTTACAGCAGCAGAGCCAGTCTGCTATCGCAGAACATTTCGTCGTACTGTTCAGCCTATGGAACATAACACGGAGATTCTGGCATGCACTTCTAACACGGAGATTCTGGCATGCATGGAGATTCTGGCATGCACTTCCAGCTATTGGAATAGTGTTATTAAGGAAGCAGTTGAAATAAAAATTAGCTAGTAACCTTATAAATAGAGATTAGGTTGATACCGTCTGACATCAGTCATCTTTGTGTGTGTGTGTGTGTGTGTGTGTGTGTGTGTGTGTGTGTGTGTGAGAGAGAGAGAGAGAGAGAGAGAGAGAGAGAGAGAATGTGTCATCTTTCCAAAATTGCACTGCAAATTGAGGTTTTAAATTCCCTTGCACAGCCCTTATGTGCTACAGTTTTGCCTTGAAAATGATAGGGTGGGTACCTGGGGAAATATTGGTGGTTGTCAATGACATCACCTGGCTGCATACCCATAAGTTATTTGAACACAGTATACACTGGGACTAACTTGGGTCTCACAATGGACAACAGAATTGGTAAAAAAGGCAACAATAAAGTGGATTCTTGACTGGAATTAATAAAGATAAAGAAATGGAATTGCTTAGTGTGTGATAATGATTTATAAGTAGTGGTGTCTAAGGGTGAAGGGTCTAAGTTAAATGTTTGGCTGTTTCAGAGATTTAGAACATTCAGTCCAATTTTATTGCTGTGGAATTTAATTTTTGTTCTTGGAGTCTTGTCTTAAAATTTGATGCGTGCTGTATTCTAAAGGGCATCATATGTTTTTGTTTCAGTTGTGGTAATATCTGATACTACAGTTGTTTCTTGCTGTTAGTTGGTAGATATTACATTGTTATTCTGTACTCCTCTTTAGTATTCACACTAGTAATGTTATGTCTGTGTAAATGGGGTGAAACAGAACTCCGCTGACAAAATGGACCAAAAGAAGAAAAGTGTAAAGTAAACATAATCTCTGAAAGGCATACCTTAAGAGTTATGAGCATTTGTTCATCATCGCTACTGTGAAAAATCTCTCTGTTACTGAATAGTTACTCATAGCTCTTTGAGACCATGTTTACTGGGCATTGTTTTCTTGTTTTGGTTCATACTACCACCTCTGAAATTTTGACAGTGTGTTATACTTCAAAGGAAATATATCAGGCTCTTTCTATATTTGTTCAGTTCTAGAACTGTCATGGATACCTATTGTTCATTTTTGTTATTGTAGATTAATTTCAGAGACTTTTTGGTGACCCAACATAATTTTTCGACTCTCGCCACAGGCCAACCACTGTTGTTGTCTTCAGTCCAGAGACTGGTTTGATGCAGCTCTCCATGCTACTCTATCCTGCGCAAAATTCATCATCTCCCAGTACCTACTGCAACCTACATCCTTCTGAATCTGCATAGTATATTCATCTCTTGGTCTCCCTCTACAATTTTTACCCTCCACACTGCCCTCCAATACTAAATTGGTGATCCCTTGATGCCTCAGAACATTTCCCACCAACCTATCCCTTCTTCTAGTCAAATTGTGCCACAAATTTCTCTCCTCCCCAATTCTGTTAAGTACCACCTCATTAGTTACGTGATCTACCCATCTAATCTCCAGCATTCTTCTGTAGCACCACATTTTGAAAGCTTCTATTCTCTTCTTGTCTAAACTATTTATCGTCCATATTTTTAGAAAAGACTTCCTAACACTTAAATCTATATTCAATGTTAACAAACTTTTCTTCTTCAGAAATGTTTTCTTGCCATAGCCAGTCTACATTTTGTATCCTTTCTACTTCGACCATCATCAGTTATTTTGCTCACCTAATAGCAAAACTCCTTTACTACTTTAAGTGTCACATTTCCAAATCTAATTTCCTCAGCATCACCCAACTTAATTAGACAACATTCCATTATCCTTGTTTATATCCTCCTTTTAAGACACTAGGACCTATCCATTCTGTTCAACTGCTCTTCCAGGTCCTTTGCTTAGTCATCTCTGGCCCCCTTCACCACTACCGCCCCACCACCACTCCATTTTTTAATAGTTAGGATGTTGCTTGCAAATCATGAAACAGCAAATATGAACCATCTCAAGTAAGACAGCTCAAATAAGATACTGTGATGTTGAACTCAGCTTTCTGACTGCTACTTGCTTCTCTTGTTGAATTCTTGTAAATTTTTTGTAGAAATGTGACAGCTTTTTCAGTTAGTTTTTGATTATTACGTAGCTACAAGAGAGAGGCTGTTAACAAATTAAGTGTGACATGGAGTATAAGGATTCCTTCTATAAAGCATAATGTTAGTACTGTAATTTACTTTGTTAATAAATGATTCATGTACAAAAGTTGCATGAAACTTACTGTTGTTAATTTATGTTTTAGCGTTGGGTAGATTTGGTGATGCAATTTTGGAATATATGGCTAATATAGATACAGCTCCAGACAATACAGTAAAGAAAGATTCATTCTCCACAGAGATGAGTATTGCTTATGATGTGCTTGTAAGCAGCTGGATAAATTCACGGGAACCAAAGGTTGGTTTTAGTTGGAGAGTTACTTCTTAATGTGTATTCTTTGGTCATAATGTTGGTGTCTGGCTTTGTCATGACATGATCCTTTGTGCTGTGACATTAGCTCATTATCACACGTGTTTAGTTTCTTGATATATCGAAGTCCTGTGTGTCAGATATGGCTGGGCATTTGTGTGCTCCATTTAAGTGTAATATGATTTAGAAGAAGTAATCTTTATTGTACACTTTCTGTTACTGTTGGTTCATTGCAGGTATGTGAAGCAGTGCTACAAGCTTTAGGACCTATGTTTTCAATCTTGGAGACAGATAAAGTTTTTGAGCAACTTCCACGATTGATTCCAATCTTGCTGAACCTTTACCGGCGAAATGTTGATTCCTATGCCATATCACAGTGTTTGGCTGCTGTACTGCTGGTTGCAGTTGAGCATAGTAAAAGCTGTCTAGAACTTCATGCTGATAACTTGCTGAATGTACTTTTTGAAATGGTGAGTGATATTTCGAGCACTAGTTTTTTCTTTTTCAGTTAACAGTCTTATATTAGCATGGGAAAGTGAACATTGCAGAGGATGCCATATTATGTCAGTGGTAGTTTCAGTAGTCAGTAGTCAGCATATACTGAGTTTTGTAGATTTCCATTCTTTGCTTTAATGTGTTTTCTTTTCTGTTCCCTTTTCACACAGAATTCATATCTTCCAGAACTACAGATTCCTTCTCTACTCTAGGGCAAAAGAAAAGTGGGGTGGATGGGGGGGGGGGGGTGGAGGGGCAGATGGCAGATGAGCTGGTGAGAACCTGGATTATCAGGTATGGCTCTTAACCTCATCTGCTTCCGTCCTTACCAAATACTGATTTTATTTCTCTTTTCTCACCCTCTTTTTTAATATAATGAATTTCTTAATTCGTTTTTCTTTTATAAAAGTATTAGTTCTGTTTTAATGTTTTCTTTGTATACTCTTTGACTGAGTGAGGTTGTGCAATGGTTCAGATGTATCTCACATAGGAGAGGAGTGAGATTCAAATTCCCATCTGGCAAACATGTTTAGTTTTCTGTGGGTTTGTTACATCATTTGGCAAATATTGGCTTTGAAATGAAAGCAACAGAATTCTTTTCCCATTGTGTCCAGTCAGAACACACATCATCTCTAATGATTTCGTCATCAGTGACAAGTTAAAACTTACTTCTTAAAAACCTATGAATCAACATGTAGCCAAGCTGATAAGACCTTGATCATTTTAATATCCATATGATATCATTCTCCTGAAACCCTGTGCTTATGATGAATTTGAGGGGGGGGGGGGGGGGGAGGAGGGGAGTGAGTTGGTCATTGACCCACTCTTATAAAAAATATTACTGTCACAAACTGAATTTGCACCCTGACCAACCAAACAGACAAATGTCAGTTTGAACAAAGCTGGAACATGTAGCTGATGCCAGCTAGTAACAAGTGTATGCAGAACAGAATAGGAGGAGCAACAGCACATACTTGTGTGTGGTTTTTGGAGATTTTACAGCACCATAACCAGCTCTGGATTAGCACGACTGGTAACCATGTAAAAAAAATAACTGAGTAGATTGCTTTTGACTGAAACAAAGTTTCACATCTGTGCTGGGCCTGTTGCTACAATTGGGAGATGGGGGTACACAAATCTTGGGTTGCACCTGAAAAGAGGGGGAAGGACAGTTCAACTGAGCATCATGCAGAAAGTGTAAGGGGGGGGGGGGGGAGCGATGGGGGACATGCACACAAGGCAAAACCCCTGTGATAACTAATGCTGTGTAATCATAGAGATGGAGAAGTTAAATATAAGAGATTATAGACTTAGAAAACTTTTGTGAAGAGTAAATATGGAAAAAGAGGAGTTGCAATATTTATAAAATATAGACACAAAGCCAAAAATATTGAAATAAACAGTTTTTATGTAGATTGGAACCTAGAAGGCAGAATACTACTCTGGTTGTTGTAACTCTCTGCAAATCCCCTCTAGGAAATGTTCAGCTATTTCTGAGAAATTAGATGCATTGTAGAGCTACCCGTCAGACAATAAGAAACAGTTAGTAGTTTGTAGAGATTAGAACACGGATTTTCTAAAAGATAAGGACAGGGAAAATGAACTGGAATCATTATTTGGGTGTTTCAACCTAATTTCAGTAGGTAATTTTCCAACTCTTGTGCAACAAAGAGTAGGACCCAGATTGATACCATTTTCATAGACAGTACTCAGGCTGAAAAATATTGTGCATGTAATTGTTAATGGGCTGTCTGATAATGAACCACAATTAATGGAAAGAAATGTTGTAGTACCTTACAGCACTGAGGTGGGTTCATACAAAACAATGAGGCTTATTAATGAGGAGAGGGTACATTGTTTTAAGGGTATGTTCCAAGAGGTAGTATGGATAGAAGTAACTATATATGTAGAAAGAGATGCTAATATCAAATTAAATATCCATAGTAATTTTACATTAATATTTGAAAGTTGATTTCCTAAAGAGTTATTCAGAAAATAACCAGATAACTGAGAGAATTGAAATCTCATGTAAGAGGAAGAGGGAAATTTGTTTAAAGGTCTGAATAATTCAAGAGCTGTGTTACTTGCAAACTGCAATAGTGTAATATTTTAAGGAAAATCATTAAAATGTCAATAAGTATATATATCCTGACAGAAATTAATAAAGCAGATAATAAAATTAAAACTATGGGGGCATGGCAGCCAGTCCGTGTAAAAGGCACCATGACAATTAAACTAAATGATAATTTGTGACTGATAATTCACAAGTTGTGAGTACTTTTAAGTCATTTTCTGAATGTAGTAGCAAAAATAGTTTTAAATACAAGATCTGGTCAAAAAATTCCATAACTTTGACCACAAAATTTGTCTATGTTTACCTTTTACTCTCAATGAATGATCTTTTTCGAAACACTCTCCCCCATAATTCATACACTGCTCCCAGCACCGTTTCCACTTCCAGAAGCAGGCTTGGTATGCCTCTTGCTGGAGCGTATGAAGCACTGTCTGCAAATTTTCTTTTATCTTATGTTACTGCCAATCTTGTCCTATCAATGGGGTTTTCAACTTTGTAAGTTTAAAAATATCCGCAGGGGCCAGTTCTGGAGAGTACAGAGGATGAAGCATCACAGTAATTTCATTTTTTGTGCAATAGTCACACACCCAGCAGGATGAATGTGGAGGTGCATTATCGTGATGCAAGAGCCATGAATTGTCCAGCCACATTCAGGATGTTTCCTTCTCAAATTTTCTTGCAGCCATCACATGTCCCACTAGTACCATTTATTAACAGTTATTTCTCATCACCAGTTCTGATTCTCTTAACGAATGCTCTGATATGCGCGATCTAAGAGCCCTTCTCAGATTGTGAGGCGAAGGTCTTTCTGATCTCGACTCATGAGCCATGGGACAAACTTGGTGGCAAGATGATGCATTCCTAGATGCTGTGTCAGGGTTTCATGACATGATCCAACTGAAATGTTACACTCTCCTTCAATCTCTCAGACACTCGGTCTTCTATTGGCATGCACAACTTCATTGTTGTTCCTGACATGAGCATTGTCATCAGATGTTGGAGGACTCCTGTACAGGGGTCATCTTTAACTTCTGGCCATTTTTAAACTGTGTGAACTATTTGTAACACTGAGTACAGCTTAAGCACTCATCATCATAGGCTTCCTGCATCATTTGGTGTGTCTCTCTATAAACTTGTTCTTGAGTTTCATGCAACTCAACATTCTACTGAATACATGACAATACAATAACTAACAGACATACAACAATAAAACTTCCAGCAGTTATACATTAAACCCTGGAGTGTGCAGCTACGCCAACTGCATTTTGCTCCAACACACCATTGGCGCGAACTCAAGAAGGTTCTGGAATTTTTTTAACAGACCTCGTAGTTCAGTTGAAGTAGCAAGAGAATGTATTAAAAATGTCACCTCACAAAACTTTGAGTGACTAGGAATGGGGCCAACATTGTCCACTGAAGTCAATAGAATTCTAACATTCTAAAAACCCATAGCTCATGGGGTGTTGATGGAATTTCAAAGTGAATTCTGAAACGCTGTTCATCTTAATTAGTAATGTCCTTACAATATATGTAATGCATCGCTGGCATAGAGAATTTCTCTGAACAGTTTAAAAAACCTATTGTTAAACCCCTTCACAAGAAATGTGACAAAAAAGACTTGAATGGTTGTTATCCAGTTGACTTACTGGCTTCTTTTTCCAAAATATTCGAAAAAGTAATGCTGTCAAGAGTCATCTCTCACTTTTGTGAAAACAATTTGTTTAGTGTAACACAGGTTGAATTCCAGAAGGGTTGCTCATCTGAGAATGCTGTTAATACATTCACTCACCAAATATTATGAGCATTAAATAATAAAATATCACCAGTTGGTATTTTTTGTGATCTTTCCTAGGTGTTTGATTGTGTAGGTCATGTTACACTCTGGGAAAAACTAAAGTTTTATGAAATTCATGACTTCACGCAGCTAGTTTGAATCATACTTTACAAACAGAATGCAAAAAAGTTGTGCTGAATAATCGAAACAATGTTGGAAGGGTAGAAAATTTTAGTGAATTAGGATAAATCATAAAGGAAGCCCCACAGGGTTCAATTTTGGGTCCACTACTATTCCTTATATATTTGATGACTTTCCATATAACATTCAGCAAGCAAATTGGTACTTTTTGCAGATTGTACTAATGCTACAATAGATATCAGTAGCGAGAAGGCAACAGAAGAAACTGTTAATGATAGTTTTCAAAGAATTATTAAGTTGTTCTCTGAAAAGGGACTCTCCCTAAGTTTTGAGAAAACACACTATGTTCACTTACGTACAACAGTCATACCAACAAGTGATGTTGCACATTAACAGAGGTCAGTAAAGAGGGTAGAATGCTCCTAATTTTTTTGGGTGTACATATTCATGAAAACTTGAACTGTAAGAAGCATACTGTAAACTGACTCATTCCACATCATTTTGATAAAAGAATGATTCAAGTGATCTGTGGAGCATGTAATTAATTGAATCCTTTGTTCTGTAATTTCAAAACTACTTGCCTGTTTACTACTAAGATTCTTCCCCTCTTACAATTTACAGAGGAAATGTTGACCAATGGATAGATCACATGTTGAGCTGCAGATAGAGCACTGTGAAATGACTGTTATACACTAAGCTGTGGGTATGTAGGTATGGCCATTAGACACACACACACACACACACACACACACACACACACACACACACACACACACACACACACACACAGATATTCGATCAAGCAGGCACAGCTCACATACACATGACCACTATCTCCAGCCACACTAGCCAGATTGCAAATTGTGCAGTCCTGCTAGAGCAACCGGAGATAGTGGTCAAAAGTGCATGAGGTGTGCTTTTTTGTGTGTGTGAGTGGGTTTTCCTTTCTTCTCTGAAGAAAGCTTTGACTGAAAGAGTAGTGTGTAACAGTCTTTTCATTGTGCCCGTCTGCAACTCTGTGTGTTGTCTTTGTTGTGGGTACCAATCTATCCTTTTCGTAATAGTTGATATTCCAACCTGAACTTTCTATTGTAAAACCTCTGTTCAGTAAGGAATAGTAAAGTCACATGCAGAATGTTACTTAAATACTAGATTTTTGAAAAGGTTTGGGGCAGCAACACTCAGAAATGTAGTAAAAAGAAAACAGCCATACAGAATCCTGCCTGAAATTAGACACAGCAGGATAAAACCAACTTCTGTGTTATTGTATCCTTTTTTAAGAATTACACTCCAGTACCAGTTATGAAGAAAATATTAGACTAATGAAGCTTGTGCAGAGGCAGAAAATTTTACACTTCAAATTTCTATGCACGAATGGAATGGAAAACTATCTCAATACATAATAAAAAGTTCCTTATTCCATACATTTTGTCCTTGTGACAGTATGGATGTTGATCTACTTTCCAGAAAGGGTCTTTCACTTAGCAGTGTAGTTTGTGTTGTTTTGAATTTTCCTAGCAGATTTAAACCGTGTGCCAGGTTAAGTCTCTTAAGATTAAGTGCCTTTTGCAGGCAATGCTGCTCTTACTTAATTAACCAGCCACAGTTCACAACCTGCTCTTACAGATTTAACGTTGCCAGTATATCTCTCTTATTTCCCAAACTTCCATACTACCAGGAATGCTAATCCAGCAGGTATGCAGAAGAGCATCTGTGACATTTGAAAAATAAGAGATGTATAGATGTGATGATAGGTCATGAATGGTGCCTGAATAGCTCAAATAGTGGAGCATTACCTGCAGAAGGAAAGATTCTGAGTTCATCCCTGCCTGACACACAGTTTAGATCTTCCAGGAAGTATAGATTTACTTCTTTCAACAGCATTTCTTGTTATTGAAATTGTTTACATTAAAATGTAATTTTTTTCTTTACAGGTGTGCCCATTCCCAGATTATGCACAACCTGCTGCTGTAAAAAATCATTATGAAGTCTTGCGATGTTTCGATAGGATTGGTAAGTAATTGGATGCTCTCTTGAATGTTTTAGTCACATCATTGAAACAGATCATACTGACATTTTTTTTCTGTAGCAACTGCCTGTGTGGGGAAGGTGTTGGAATTCATGATCCATCAACTCAAGAATGGTGAGCGAGAGAAGATAAAAGCCCTCTTTGTCATTTCACATCTGGTTAATTCATCAGAAAATGTTATTCAGTCAAAGATTTCTGATGTGATTGTAATAATGAAGAACCTTTTAAGTGAAAGCAGTGGGAAGGTAAGAAATTATGTTTTAAAAGGTTTCCAAATAAAAGCCAGGAAATGAGATCACTTGTAAACAGTGGTTTAGTGCAAAGCTCAGTTCTTAACAGGAAGACAGTTTCTCAGTGCACAATAAAATGAATGTTATAATAGTGGAAAACAAAAAATATGTTAGTATTTAGCATTTCATAGTTCTTTTTTATGAAAATCATTTAACATTCTTCAAATGCTGTGTTAGATGGTACAGATGTATCTACATCTACATCGATACTCCACAAGCCACTGTACGGTGCATGGAGGAGGGTACCCTGTATCACTACTAGTGATTTCCTTTCCTGTTCCACTTGCAAGTAAAGTGAGGGAAAAATGACTGTCTGCATGCCTCTATATGAGTCCTGATTTCTCGTTTCTTATCTTCGTGATCCTTTTGTGCAATGTATGTTGGCGGCAGTGGAATCGTTTGGCAGTCAGCTTGAAATGCCAATTCTGTAAACCCTCCAGGGATTCCCATTTGAGTTCCTGAAGCATCTCTGTAAACGTGTTGTTCAAATCTACTGGTAACAAATCTAGCAGCGCGCCTGTGAATTGCTTCGATTTCTTCCTTTAGTCTGACTTGGTATGGATCCCACTCGAGCAGTACTCAAGAATAGGTCACACCAGTGGCCTATATCCAGTCGCTTTTACAGGTGAACCACTCTTTTCTAAAATTCTCTCATGAAATCTAAGTTAACCATTCACCTTCCCTACCACAGTTCTCACATGTTTGTTCCATCTAATAGCGCTTTGCAGTGTTATGCCCAGATATTTAAATGACTTGACCGAGACAAGCAGGATACTAGTAATACTGCATCCAAACATTAAAGGTTTGATCTTCCTACTCATTTGCATTAACTTACATTTTTCCACATTTAGGACTAGCTGCCATTCACCACACCAACTGGAAATTTTGTCTAAGTCATCTTGTATCTCCCTGCAGATACACAATTTCAACAAGTTACCATACACCACAGCATCATCAGCAAACAACCACAGATTGCCTGCCTGCCAAATCATTTATGTGTGTAGAGAACAACAGCGATCCTGTCACACTTCCGTGGGCACTCCTGACAATACCTTCATCTCTGGAGAACATTCGTCATCAAGGAGAACAAACTGGGTTCTATTATTAGGAAGTCTTTGAGCCGCTCACATATCTGTGAACTTATTCCATATACTCATACCTTCATTAACGGAAGCAATGGGGCACCGTGTCAAATGTTTTCTAGAAATACGAAATCTGCCTGTTGTCCTCTATCCATAGTTCGCAGTATATCGTGTGAGAGAAGTGCAGCTGAGTTTCACACAATTGATGCTTTCTAAAACCATGTTGATTCATGGACATAGCTTCTCAGTGTCAAGAAAAATTATTATATTCGAACTGAGGATATGCTCAAGGATTCTGCAGCAGACAGACATTAGAGATACTGGTATTAAATTTTGCAGGTCCGTTCTTTTACCATTCTTATGTACTGGAGTCACCTGTGCCTTTTTCCATTCACTTGCAACTTTGTGCTGAGCGAGAGATTCACAAGAAATGCAAGCTAGGTAAGGAGCCATTGCCGTAGAGTACTCTTTATAAAATCGAACTGGGATTCCATGTGGACCTGGTGATCTATTTACTTTTAAATTTTTCAGTTGTTTCTCTATGCTGGTGGTGCTTATTACTATGTCGTCCATACGGGAGTCTGTCCGATGGTCACTTGATGATAAGTTTGTACGATTCTCCTGTGTGAATGATTTCTTGAACGTGAAATTTAAAACTTTGGCTTCTTTTTGCTATCGTCAACTGCCACACCACACTGGCCAATAAAGGACTGAATGGAAGCCTTAGACCTGCTTAGCCACTTTACATAGGACCAGAATTTTCTCGGGTTCTCTGCTAGATCTTTCACTAAGGTGTGATGATGGTAGTTGTTGTGTGCTTTGCGCATAGATCTTTCCACAGTTGCCCAAATCTCTAATAACCTTTGCTTGTCATCATTTGTGCGTTCCCTTTTGAACCAATAGTGCAACAGCCTCTGCTCCCCCAGCATCCTCCGAATTTTGTTATTAAACCATGGTGGGTCTCTTACATCCTTTATCCACTTAGTTGGCACATAACTATCCAGACGACGCTCTACAATCTGCTTAAACTTTGCCCATAATTCCTCTGCATCCATCTTACTGGAACTAAGTGATGCCAATTCGGTGTATAAGTGAGATGCTAGTAACTGCTTACCTGCTCTGTCTAGCAGAAACACTCTTCTAGCCTTCATGGCTGATTTATTAACTTTCGTAATCATAGTTACTATAAGGACATCATGATTGCTAATCCCCCTTTCTATATTGACATTGCCTGTCTATATAATGCAACACTGTCAAAAGCATTTAATTGGGAATTTCACAGTATTATCCTAGAGAAGCTTAATTTATGTTACCATAAATCTTTCTGGTAACTGGTTTTCATTCTGTGTAATGAAAAAATGAAAAATGCAAGGAGTCAAGGTAAGAAACCCAGGTAGTGTAACCAGAAAAGTATATAAATTTTTTTGAATATATTAAATTGGTTCTCTGCGAGTGGATAGTCACTGAGCTTAGATAAAACACAATATATGCAATTTTGTACTGATCAAGGCCTGAGCCCACAATTAGAGTTAATGTGTTGGAAAAAATAGTAAATGAAAGAGAATATATTAAATTATTAGGTGTTTATGCTGATAAGTTTCTGAGCAGTATGTCACATTGTGTAGTTCTTCGTAAGGGTCTAAGCTCTGCAATTTTTGCTTTATGGATAAAAGCAAGCTTTGAAAATGAGAAAGGTTGACTTACTTTTCCTATTTACATTTGATAATGTCTTACGGTATCATACTTTGGGGTAATTCTTTGTTGAGGAAGAAAGTATCCGTTGCACAGAAGTAGATAATAAGGATAACATGTGGTGTTCACTGATCCCTGTGTACTTGCAACAAGATCATTAGGGGGGGGGGGGGGTGTCACAGTATTAAACGGACTCTCTTTAACAAAAGTAAAAAGAATAGTTTATGTACAGCTGTGACAATTCTGAGCCTACGTTACAAGATTTTTTTTGTCTTTTTTTTCACGCAGCATGTTCGATACGCGATAAGACACACAAATCTGAAGGCTGTAAATTCAACTAAATACTTAGAGATTACAATTACAAATAACTTAAATTGGAATGATCACATGGATAATATTGTGGGTAGAGCAAACCAAAGGCTGAGATTCATTGGCAGAACACTTAGAAGGTGCAACAGGTCTACTAAAGAAACTGCTTACACCACACTTGTCCGCCCTATTCTGGAGTATTGCTGTGCAGTGTGGGATCCGCATCAGGTGGGACTGATGGATGACATCGAAAAAGTACAAAGAAGGGCAGCTTGTTTTGTATTATCGCGAAATAGGAGAGATAGTGTCACAGACATGATACATGAATTGGAGTGGCAATCATTAAAACAAAGGCGTGTTTCGTTGCGACGGAATCTTCTCATGAAATTTCAATCACCAGTTTTCTCCTTCGATTGCAAAAACATTCTGTTGGCACCCACATACATAGGGAAAAATGATCATCATGATAAAATAAGAGAAATCAGGGCTCGCACAGAAAAATTTAAGTGCTTGTTTTTCCCGCGTGCCGTTTGACAGTGGAACGGTAGAGAGACAGTTTGAAAGTGGTTCATTGAAATCTCTGCTAGGCACTTTATTGTGAATAGCAGAGTAATCATGTAGATGTAGATGTAGATCTGTATATGTAGATGTAGATGTGTTGAAAATTCTTCTTCGCGGCAGGATTTGGGGAGCTCTTTCAGTTTCACAACAACAAAGGGAAGCAGCTGTTAGAAACTGCACTGATGCTTAGTAATTGCATACCCAGGCCAAATTTAACAAAGTAAAATTAGCAAAAAAAAAAAAAAAAAAAAAAATAACTTTTACTCTTTTTTTTGGGGGGGGGGGGAGGGGGGGAGGAGCAGAGGAGGAGAGTTGTTTCTGAGAATAAGATGCCAGTGTATGATGAACATTGCCATGCTGGTAACAGGAATCTACAATTCCTGAGTCTAGATAATCAGTTGATTTGTAGGGGTAGTGGGTAATATGTTGTGTTTTCAATTTGAATTTGAATTTAAAGGGATTTTAAATTTCTTGCTTAATGCCAGACAGGTGCTAGTTGATGACTTGCAGACCAAAATAGAGCACTCCAGTCTGAAACCTAGAAAAATATGTAAAATCTACATGACATTACTTTCCTGTATTGTATTTTGGTTTTGTAAATCACTATCAAACTGAAAGTGATTTTCCTTATTGGAACCAAATACCATTAGGAAATAAATGTATTGGGAAGTGACTGTAAGAATTTGAAGACCTTTGAAGTGTCGTCACACTCCTGTGGTTTAATTATTATTTCAGTTTACTACTTGTTTAAAATAGGACTAAGTGTTATAAAAATGTGTTGCACAATGATTTTTGATTCATTGTTACCAAAGTGGATGGGTGAGCCAATTCTCAAACTGGAGGAAGGCAAGGGCATATCAGCTCCAGTGGGCTTTTTCCCAGTAAATTGCTATGTGTTCAACTCGAGCTTCGTGTTGATTACTGCTTAACTCTTTTAGTCTCCTCTCATATTGTTAAGTTAGAAATCTCTTCTGGAGAACTGAATTCAATGATTTTCTCTTTAAATCATTATCATACTATTCTGAAATTGCCTACTCATAATTTAAAAAACAGCATTTACTGACAGTTTCAATGGAACAGACAATAGTAGCTATATGTATTGCTGAGATAACTTATGACTAATTGGACCATGGTGATTCTAGTTGTTCACCTCCCCATTGTGCCTGAACTGTTCTCAAATCCACTCTTTTTGGAGTGGGGAGTGTCCTTTGTATCAGGATAAATTATTACCCTCATCCTCATTAAAGGTGCACCCCTATGTCTTCAGGTCTGAATGACCTGCCCTTCATTTTTAACCTTCATGGCTCTAGCCCCCTCTCCTCCTCAAGGTATGAAATAATAGTTCAAAAAGCTGTGATAGTGTTGTTGCTTTTGCTATTATGTTTCTATAGGCAATACTGAATATTTTGCCTCCTGAAGATGAGAACTTGCCAGCAAGCCAGTTTCAGAATTTATTAGATTTCTCATCACAAATTTCCTTTGATACAAAAAATGTAAAGTATTTAAGGTAACAAGATATATTACTTAAGCTGAAGTTAAGATATAAAAAGCTTCCATTGTGAAAGAGTATGCTTCATCACAAATATGTCCATGCACCATAACAAAGAGAGATTAACAGCACTAGCACAAACCTTTGCTATTGTAAGCACAATTGGACAACTGTAATATCATCAACATCTGCTGTTTCCTCAAGACAGACTACAAATAATATCAGTTGTACCCAACTGCAATATTATACCAACAGGCAGAAATGCTATCAGAATTTCCCAGCAGTGAGATTACCATTACCACCAAAGGACAAAATTGTTAAATGGAAGCCCAAAGAAACTCTGTCCAAAGCCATCCAGCTGTGACTACTATTGTTTGAGGAGTGTGATGCATCAGTAGACACCATGGACTGTGAAACTTCCTGGCAGATTAAAACTGTGTGCCCGACCGAGACTCGAACTCGGGACCTTTGCCTTTCGCGGCGCGGAAGGTAGGAGACGAGGTACTGGCAGAAGTAAAGCTGTGAGTACCGGGCGTGAGTCGTGCTTCGGTAGCTCAGTTGGCAGAGCACTTGCCCGCGAAAGGCAAAGGTCCCGAGTTCGAGTCTCGGTCGGGCACACAGTTTTAATCTGCCAGGAAGTTTCATATCAGCGCACACTCCGCTGCAGAGTGAAAATCTCATTCTGGAACCATGGACTGTATCTGCCTGTTTAGAACCATTCATTCTCTTATGTGGTGCTCCTACCTCAATGCAAAGTAAAATGGTTCATACTCCGGTGAAACATCAGTGGATTCAGGATTCATATGGAGGAACTGAAACTTATGGCATAGGTAAGACCCACAGTTGACATATTCATCAGTGACAAATATTACTTATCCTTCCTTTTCCTAAACACCATCCTACAGACAGTTGGCGCAATGTCTGCCTGCTGTTTGTGGAAACTGAATGCCACCTGTACTGATCCCTAATAAGACTCTGTCTACATATGCACCTTGCCTGTTAAGTGCTCCTTTCTATTCCATTTGCATATTGACTGTGGGCAGAATAACTTGTTAAATGTTTCTGTATGTAGTATAATTAATCTAAACATGATTTTGCAGTCTCTCTGGGAGAGCCGCCAGATGGGATTTTTCAGAATTTCAGTCTCTCCCATGGGTTAAACAAACCTGTGATCATTAACACTGCCTTTCAGTGTTCCCTGTTGGTCCTGTTTGGAAGAGTTGAGATGGACTTAGATAGGCATTAGGAAACATCACACTACCCTGTGCTGTGCTCATGTGGTGAGTGAGTGCCACTGTCTCGCCATGTGTGCATGGCGGCCAATAGCATTCCATGCTGCCGGTATGTAGGCAGCCGGTCAGTTCAGTGCTTTGGTTTGGCAGTTTTAGATCTATCTTACCTGTATAGGACTGCTTGATGACTCCCTTGCTTGTCACCCAGTTATTCTTGTTTGTTACATCTTGGATTTCTCTCTCCGCTGCTCTTGGCCTCTTGTCATCATTGTGGTGACCTAGTCTGTTGTTTTGTCAGCAGTCTGCCTGTCACAGGTCATTAATCTATTACGCGAACACCAATGGTCCTATTATCTACCCTGGGCACCCTTTTGAAGCTACTTACACGTGTGTCAGCGACTCTCCATCCATGATAGCATGTTGTGTCCTCCCTACCAAGAAACCCTAAATCCAGTCAAAAATTTCATTTGCTGCTCCATATGATCATGCCTCCATTAATAAATCGAAAAAAGTGATTTTTGATATAACAAGAGAGAACCTAGGATAAAATGTATAGATTCCCTGAAGCTACTTTGAACTCCCTGTTTAAAGCTTTTGTTTTGTTGATGTTATCCTCACATGCTACACTCAATAATAGGTGAAATTTATGGCAAATGCTGACATAGAAATAAGATATCATTGTTATAATCTGCACAGAACACACTATTACACCTCATGATTCAACTTTATAAGATCTGTGCTTATGTAACAATTGTAAACTTTCAATCAGTTCCTTACTACAAACTCATCATGAGGAAAAAGATGGAAACATTGCCCTAATTACATTTATACGTACTCGAAATGATCTTTGAATGACAATACTACTGTCAAAACTTGTAGTGTACAACTTGAAATCAAAACTTGTAGTGTACAACTTGAAATGCACCAACAGTGTTATGAGCACACTTCAGTACTTAACTAAAAACTTGCAGTTGAATGTATGGATGGTGCAACTCTGTTACATAATCTCTCTTTCTTTTGGTCATCACGGTTCTCTTTTCAGGCATTATCAAGATGTTTTTGTGGTATGCTAGTTAATAAATAACGTGCTCAACTCGCCCAAATTTCATCTTGGCTATTTGTTACAATGTTGAAATTATGATAAAGACATCTGCAGAACTTACATCACAAATATTTTCCAACACTGCGTCAACACACTGAACACTGCCGCTTTAACCTCATTCTTTTTATAAAATCATAATACTTGAAATTGAGTATGTACATTCTTGTCTACATTTTATAATTTACAAATCTACATCTACATCTACATTTATACTCCGCAAGCCACCCAACGGTGTGTGGCGGAGGGCACTTTACGTGCCACTGTCATTACCTCCCTTTTCTGTTCCAGTCGCGTATGGTTCGCAGGAAGAACGACTGTCTGAAAGCCTCCGTGCGCGCTCGAATCTCTCTAATTTTACATTCGTGACCTCCTCGGGAGGTATAAGTAGGGGGAAGCAATATATTAGACACCTCATCCAGAAACGCATCCTCTCGAAACCTGGCGAGCAAGCTACACCGCGATGCAGAGCGCCCCTCTTGCAGAGTCTGCCACTTGAGTTTGCTAAACATCTCCGTAACGCTATCACGGTTACCAAATAACCCTGTGACGAAACGCGCCGCTCTTCTTTGGATCTTCTCTATCTCCTCCGTCAACCCGATCTGGTACGGATCCCACACTGATGAGCAATACCCAAGTATAGGTCGAACGAGTGTTTTGTAAGCCACCTCCTTTGTTGATGGACTAAATATTCTAAGGACTCTCCCAATGAATCTCAACCTGGTACCTGCCTTACTACCAACAATTAATTTTATATGATCATTCCACTTCAAATCGTTCCGCACACATACTCCCAGATATTTTACAGAAGTAACTGCTACCAGCGTTTTTTCCGCTATCCTGTAATCGTACAATAAAGGATCCTTCTTTCTATGTATTCGCAATACATTACATTTCTCTATGTTAAGGGTCAGATGCCACTCCCTGCACCAAGTGCCTATCCGCTGCAGGTCTTCCTGCATTTCGCTACAATTTTCTAATGCTGCAACTTCTCTGTATACTACAGCATCATCCGCAAAAAGCCACATGGAACTTCTGACACTATCTACTAGGTCATTTATATATATTGTGAAAAGCAGTGGTCCCATAACACTCCCCTGTGGCACGCCAGAGGTTACTTTGACGTCTGTAGACGTCTCTCCATTGATAACAACATGCTGTGTTCTGTTTGCTAAAAATTCTTCAATCCAGCCACACAGCTGGTCTGATATTCCGTAGGCTCTTACTTTGTTTATCAGGTGACAGTGTGGAACTGTATCGAATGCCTTCCGGAAGTCAAGGAAAATAGCATCTACCTGGGAGCCGGTATCTAATATTTTCCGGGTCTCATGAACAAATAATGCGAGTTGGGTCTCACACGATCGCTGTTTCCGGAATCCATGTTGATTCCTACAGAGTAGATTCTGGGTTTCCAAAAATGACATGATACTTGAGGAAAAAACATGTTCTAAAATTCTGCAACAGATCGACGTCAGAGATATAGGTCTATAGTTTTGCGCATCTGCTCAACGACCCTTCTGTATGGTAAGAGGGTGAATTTGTCTTGGATTTGATACAAATGTTCATACAGAGTAATAGTTTTGCTGACTTTCAAATCTTTACCTTCATAATTATGATTTCAGTTCAGTTAACAGTACATAGCCAGAAATTAATAATAACTTTTGAGTTACATTAATTCTGATATCCTTAACATTTCATCAGTATTAAAATGTTGAATAATTAAAATAAAGTTATTGCCATTCTGCTTAAAGAATTTAGAAGTCATAATATTAGCACCTGTTTACATTCTAATTTTGGTTTCAATGTTGAACAAATAATAAATATAAAATTTATGATGCAAATTGACCATTTATATTCCAAAGTGATCATTCTGTACATCAACATTTATGTATATAACATATTATTAACTGTAATGTGTCTATACAATGACAGTATTACTTGGTTCTTTCAATTTGACGCCCGTTATTGATTTTCCTACTCGGGTGGTAAAGGATAGCAGCTCACTGATAGATAACTTCTTTATAGACCAAGATAAGTTTAACCAGATAAATGCTCAGCCTGTTGAGAATGGTCTTTCTGATCATGGTGCACAGCTAGTTACAATATATGACATAGCTCCATTCAGCAATACTAAACAGTCCTCCAAAGTAGTACGTCCAGTCAACGATTTAACAATTGCAAATTTCAGGGAAAGCCTACAGCAGTTAGACTGGGATGAGGTGTACCGTGAACCTGATGCCAATTTAAAATATAATTTATTTCATGACATTTTTGTAAATGCATTTGAAAACTGCTTCCCCAAGAAAATAGTTAAATATACTCGTAAGAAACCTTGTAACAAACCATGGCTTACTAAGGGTATAAAAATATCTTGTAACCGGAAAAGGGAAATGTATCTGACAGCAAGAAAGAGTAGTGACCCAGAAACTATCAAAAATTATAAAAACTACTGTGTTATATTAAGAAAAGTTATTAAAAAATCCAGGAGTATGTGTATCATGTCTGAAATCAGCAACTCTGATAATAAAATTAAAACAATTTGGAATATTATTAAAAGAGAAACAGGTCAACCAAGAGCAGAGGAAGACAGTATTACCATCAAATTGAATGAAAACTTTACGAACAAAAAGTCAGAAGTTGAAAATATTTTTAATAATCATTTTCTAAATGTGGATATAGTAGGATCCAGGTGTTCATTAGAAGATGCTAGGCTGTTAATGGAAGAGGCCATACCTATGCAATTTGATACAATTGAAATCTCACCCACTTCTCCCTCTGAAATTAGGAAAATAATAAACTTGCTTAAAACCAAAAACTCACATGGAATTGATGGCATTTCCAGCAAAATACTAAAAGCTTGTTCTCAACAGATAAGTAAGATTCTCAGCCACCTGTGTAATAGCTCTCTGGAACAGGGCATTTTGCCTGATAGACTGAAATATGCTATTGTTATACCTTTGCATAAAAAGGGGGATAGATCTGATGTCAACAATTACCGTCCAATCTCCCTTCTAACAGCTTTATCCAAAATTTTTGAGAAAGTAATGTATTCAAGAGTAGCTTCACATATCTGTAAAAATGAAGTACTAACAAAATGTCAGTTTGGTTTCCAGAAAGGTTTTTCAACAGAAAATGCCATATATGCTTTCACCAGTCAAATTTTGAATGATCTGAATAACTGAACACCACCCATTGGGATTTTTTGTGATCTCTCAAAGGATTTTGATTGTGTAAATCATGAAATTCTGCTAGACAAGCTCAAGTATTGTGGCATGAGTGGGACAGTGCACAAATGGTTTAATTCGTACCTAACTGGAAGAGTGCAGAAAGTTGATATAAGTAGTTCTCGTAACATGCAAAGATCAGCACATTCCTCAAACTGGGGAACTATCAAGAATGGGGTTCCACAAGGGTCAGTCTTGGGTCCTTTGTTGTTCTTATTATATATTAATGACTTGCCATTCTATATTCATGAAGAGGCAAATTTAGTTCTCTTTGCTGATGATACAAGTATAGTAATCACACCTGACAAACAAGAATTAACTGATGAAATTGTCAATACTGTCTTTCAGAAAATTACTAAGTGGTTCCTTGTAAACGGACTCTCACTGAATTTTGATAAGACACAGTACATACAGTTCCGTACAGTGAATGGTATGACGCCATTAATAAATATAGACCTTAATCAGAAGCATATAGCTAAGGTAGAATATTGCAAATTTTTAGGTGCGTCCATTGATGAGAGATTAAATTGGAAGAAACACGTTGATGATCTGCTGAAACGTTTGAGTTCAGCTACTTATGCAATAAGGGTCATTGCAAATTTTGGTGATAAACATCTTAGTAAATTAGCTTACTACGCCTATTTTCACTCATTGCTTTCATATGGCATCATATTTTGGGGTAATTCATCACTGAGGAATAAAGTATTTATTGCACAAAAGCGTGTAATCAGAATAATAGCTGGAGTCCACCCAAGATCATCCTGCAGACATTTATTTAAGGATCTAGGGATATTCACAGTAGCTTCTCAGTATATATACTCTCTTATGAAATTTGTTATTAACAACCAAACCCAATTCAAAAGTAATAGCAGTGTGCATAACTACAATACTAGGAGAAAGGATGATCTTCACTATTCAAGATTAAATCTAACTTTGGCACAGAAAGGGGTGAATTATACTGGCACTAAAGTCTTTGGTCACTTACCAAATAGTATCAAAAGTCTGACAGATAACCAACAAGTATTTAAGAAGAAATTAAAAGAATTTCTGAATGACAACTCCTTCTACTCCATAGAGGAATTTTTAGACATAAATTAAGAAAAAAAATATAAAAAAAATAAATAAAAAATAAAAAATAAAGAAAAACAAAAAAAAACACAATAAAATAAAGTTGTTATATTAACTTAAGTATGTTGTTAAATTAGCCTAATTATGTCATGTATTGGAAAATTCGACTCGTTCCACATCATTACGAAATATCGTATTCATGATCCATGGAACTAGTATTAATCTAATCTAATCTCTAATCTCTAGACATGTGGTACCATAGTTTGCAGTTGATATGGTATCAAAGCGGAATATATCGTCCCATTATGCCACATGACAAACTGATGACAGAATATGAATTACGCTATTTGTAGTAATTGCATGAAACACACACACACACACACACACACACACACACACACACACACACACTAAAATTATTGGAGGATAATGGAAAACAGCATGAGCAACACATTTGTATTGTATACAAAATGTTTGGCTCTAGATTTTTATATGAATTTATTTGAAACATGTGACCTGGCATTGTATAAGGGATCAATAAAATGAAAACAAGACACATTGAAACAATTATTTCTGAAGTAATTGCCGTAACACTTAATACATTTATCCAACAGTGAGATAAATCTTTCTTCAGGGCTCCAAAAATACAGAAATCGCATTGGGAGACATTGGGGCTGTAGAGAAAATACATAAGTGCTTCCCTGCACAATTTCTGTGGAGTAGTAAAAATTTATGTGGAGTAATTGGCAACATGTGGATCCTCCTGAAATGCACGCATCTTGCACTTAACTGGTTTTGTGACATCTTCTACACTATTATATCAAAAATGAACACTTACGTCTGTCATGACTGTAGTTGACTGTCCGATGTACAGGATGGCAAAGTATTTTGCTAAATTATTGGCACATATAGTCGACTGCTGCAGAAACTGTATTAAAAATTTTCAAATGTCTGTGGATGGCATCAAGTAGATAAGCATAGGTCCAGTTGAAATCATGGTGAGATGTGAGGGGTCTCACCATTTACGAAAGTTTCAGTGGAGAGAAGTCTTCCAAAGTAAGAGTGATTTCAGGTGTGATGCAGGGGAGTGTCGTAGGACCGTTGCTATTCACAATATACATAAATGACCTTGTGGATGACATCGGAAGTTCACTGAGGGTTTTTGCGGATGATGCTGTAGTATATCGAGAGGTTGTAACAATGGAAAATTGTACTGAAATGCAGGATGATCTGCAGTGAATTGACACATGGTGCAGGGAATGGCAATTTAATCTCAATGTAGACAAGTGTAATGTGCTGTGAATACATAGAAAGAAAGATCCCTTATCATTTAGCTACAAAATAGCAGGTCAAACAACTGGAAGCAGTTAATTCCATAAATTATCTGGGAGTACACATTAGGAGTGATTTAAAATGGAATGATCATATAAAGTTGATCGTCGGTAAATCAGATGCCAGACTGAGATTCATTGGAAGAATCCTAAGGAAATGCAATCTGAAAACAAAGGAAGTAGGTTACAGTACGCTTGTTCGCCCACTACTTGAATACTGCTCAGCAGTGTGGGATCCGTACCAGATAGGGTTGATAGAAGAGAGAGAGAAGATCCAACAGAGAGCAGCGCGCTTCGTTACATGATCATTTAGTAATTGCGAAAGCGTTACGGAGATAATAGATAAACTCCAGTGGAAGACTCTGCAAGAGAGACGCTCAGTAGCTCGGTACGGGCTTTTATTGAAGTTTGGAGAACATACCTTCACCGAGGAGTCAAGCAGTATATTGCTCCCTCCTACGTATATCTCGTGAAGAGACCATGGGGATAAAATCAGAGAGATTAGAGCCCACACAGAGGCATACCGACAATCCTTTCCACGAACAATATGAGACTGGAATAGAAGGGAGAACCGATAGAGGTACTCAAGGTACCCTCCGTCACACACCGTCAGGTGGCTTGCGGAGTATGGATGTGGATGTAGATGTAGAAGAATCATTAAGATTATTAGCCGCTCATTTCTTTCCTCTTAAATTATTCTGATAGACCCTGATGACCACATATTTTTTAAAATGACTGGTGGCACAGCCATGAATGAGTTTGCCACTGTCACCAGCAGGAGCTAATTTTGTCGTCTAAGATTTCAAAGGATGAACATTGAATAGTGCCCCCCTTGTTATTCGTGAGAATGACCTATGTTTCACTGAAGATGCTCATGCAGGCAAAAGATGATTGTGTCTCTTAACAACAAATTATGTACTGGGAAAAATCCACTGTGTGTACCTGATCTGTGATCTATGTAGATGGTGCCTGTCAGGAGCGATTCTAGAAGTCGGTCAAGGGGGGTGGCCTAATGGGACGGAGAGGTGGTGGGGAGGGGGAGGGGGTTTGGGGGAATGGAATATGGCTTAACGAAAGGAGAGTTGGGGTCCTCTACCGACAAATTGGTAAAATTTGGTGTTGATTAAAGTAGTTTTATGGTAACTGTTTTGGAGTTCAGGATAAAAAAAATGTGTATTAATAAATAATAAGACCTGTATTTTAAGTTAAATGATATTTATTGGTTTAAACAGTAAGCTACTTGCCGCTCTTATTCTTTTGTTAAAATGTGTTTGAAATACATTGCAACCTATATTGCTACATAATTATAAAAAAAAATTTGAGTGAATCTGATGGAGTAATATATTTGCTGGTTTCTGAAGTCATTTTATCCAGTGTAATGTGATGCTCAATTGGGGGGAGGGGGAGGGGGCGGGGGTGACTATAACCCCATAGCCCCCCCCCCCCCCCCCCTCCCATCTTCTCCCTTGCCACTGCCCCTGGTGCCTGTGCAGTGGCGTAAAACAGCAGAGGCAAGACACGAAATGGTGAGCGCAGTAGCAATTCCTGAACAGCGACATTTATGCCATGGTGACACCCAGTGAAGGTGTCATGAACGTCCAAGAGAAAACAGCCATATTACAATGTAACCACTCAGGACAAATGAAGACTGTAAATCTTAGACCTTGAGTTGAGTTTGGCGTGATCAGATGTAATGAGTTATGTATTTGAAGTTATGAGTTATTGATAATTAGATGTGTATTCACAATTGGTGTAATTAGTTGAAGGAATACAGCATATTATCATGGAAGACATATTCATCATTCTGTAGATGGAAATAGTGAGACACACTCTTGATACCCCCCAGGGGGTCCACAACTCTTTTGTGGATATGTGCGTAGCGAGCATGGGACCCCGAGCTAATGTGGCCCTCCTTCTTTTCTGGGCTGCATACCTTCCTTTTCCACATCCTTCCCCATCCCCCATCTTGTCCCCCCCCCCCCCCCCCCATCTCTGCCTCTTTCCTTCCCTTTCTCCCTCTCTGGGAGTATGTTTTGTGCCTACGTCCGGAGACGGACGCTCAAGAATGTAATACATTCTTCGTTTTATCTGCTTGCAAGTCTTCATCCTTCCTTTGTCCTTCTCTTTTCCTTACCTCTTCTCTTTACCCTTTTCTCCGCTTCTGCGTTTGAGACCTCTCTTCTTCCCTTTCCCTTTCTTTGTTTTTCCCTTTCTCTTTTTTCCTCCCTGTGCGTGTCTGAAGGCCGACCCATGCCTTTCAATGCGTAGTCGGTGACAGGGTAACGCTTAATTCCCCGCCCTGGGTAGACAGGTAGGACATGTACGTACCCCCTGGTAACGGCCAGGTCCAGGGAGGGGTGATTACCTGAGCTGATACCTTCCGGAAGTGCCGATTGGTCCCTCCGTCCGTTTTTCGGGAGGTGTGACCTTAGGTGTGAACAATCACCTAAGGCGGGAGTGCCCTCAGAGAGGGCCCCCCACAAGGGAGGAGCGCACCATCGGAGACGCCGGTAATCATAGGGGATACTTCCGTAATGGTTTCCTCATCTTCCACTATGTCTGCTCACAAGCGTAAGTTCACTGAGTCTCAGCCACAGACAGTTCTTCCATCGTTGCCACAGTTCCTTGTTGTATCTCGGTCTGACGAAGGTCACTACTTCTCCACGGTCAACCCTTTTATTATTCAGAAAGGTGTCGACGCAATTGCAGGTCCTGTAAAGTCTTGTTCTAGATTACGGAATGGCACCTTGTTGTTAGAAACAGCCAGTGCCCTCCAGGCACAAAAATTGCTGCGTACTTCACTGCTACACACGTTCCCTGTCTGGGTGGAAGTGCACCGCAGTTTAAATTCCTCACGTGGAGTCGTTTATACACGCTCCCTCGAAGGATTGTCTGACGAGGAAATTCAACACTACCTGTCTGACCAGGGCGTAACTGCTGTTCATAAAGTCATGAAAAGGGTTGATACGAACATCGTTCCGACCCGTACTGTCTTCTTGACATTTGACAGAGTTCAACTCCCATTGAACATAAAAACGGGCAATGTGATAATTTCCGTTCGCCCTTATGTCCCAAACCCTACACATTGTTATCGGTGTCAGCGGTTCAGTCATACCAGCCAGTCATGTTCCAACCCGGCCAAATGTGTTACGTGTGCCAAGGATGCCCATGAGGGTGCTTGTTCACCTCCATCCCCTCGTTGCATCAACTGTATGGGAGACCACGCAGCTTCCTCTAGAGATAGCCCCATTTTTAAAGACGAAAAGCTCATTCAGGAAATCAGAGTGAAGGAAAAGGTGTTGACCTTTGCTGCTCGAAAATTATTCGCCAGTCGAAAGCCCATTGTGCCTCAGACAGGAAAATACAGCACTGTCCTTGACTCTCCTCGGCCAACAAAGGAGGCGGCCACGCAGACTTGTGATCTCACCTTTAGTGCCACGCTCGTCAGATCGGCCAGCGCAAAGATCGCCCATTCATCCTCCCCACTTTCGCCTGCTCACTCTATGGCTCACCCTTCATCGGGTTCTGCTAAATCTCGAGCCCAAAAGTCAGACACCCAGACTTCCAAAAAAGAGCCTACTCATGAAGATTTTTTACGTACCCCAACTTCACAACCATCGGTTCCTCCTTCATCCAAACATCCTGTTTCCAGGAAGGCTAATAAGAAACCCAGTTCCTCTCCTTCTCTGCCACGACGTGTCTCATCTACAGCACCACCTGGCGGTAGCCACCCTCGGCCGTCTTCTGTGTCGCCGAGGCGCACTGCTGGCGGCCGATCAACCGGCCGATCGCTGGTGGCAGGAGCTGCTCCTGAACAACCTATGGATCAGGATCTTCTGCCTTCGGCTGAATGCCGTTCCACACTGTCGGTCGCAAGCTCTGAGCAGTCATTGAGTTGACGGCAACCTTGGTCACATTCATCCATTTTCTGTCCACCCTATGTCCATTATCCATTGGAATATCTGCGGCATTCGAGCCAATCGGGATGAATTGTCGATCCTCTTACGATTGTACTCGCCGGTCATCTTTTGTTTTCAGGAAACAAAGCTATGTCCCCATGACCGCTTTGTTTTCCCCCATTTTCAGTCAGTCCGATTTGATCTCCCCTCTGTTGAAGGCACTCCAGCACATGGAGGACTCATGATCCTTCTCCATGATACTCTCCATTGAAATTTCCTGGCAGATTAAAACTGTGCGCCCGACTGAGACTCGAACTCGGGACCTTTGCCTTTCGCGGGCAAGTGCTCTACCATCTGAGCTACTGAAGCACGACTCACACCCGGTCCTCACAGCTTTACTTCCGCCAGTACATCGTCTCCTACCTTCCAAACTTTACAGAAGCTCTCCTGCGAAGGTAGGAGACGAGATACTGGCAGAAGTAAAGCTGTGAGGACCGGGTGTGAGTCGTGCTTCGGTAGCTCAGATGGTAGAGCACTTGCCCGCGAAAGGCAAAGGTCCCGAGTTCGAGTCTCGGTCGGGCACACAGTTTTAATCTGCCAGAAAGTTTCATATCAGCGCACACTCCACTGCAGAGTGAAAATCTCATTCTGGATACTCTCCATTATCACCCAATCCCCTTAAACACTTCCTTCCAAGCAGCCGCTGTCCGTCTTTCCCTTTCTGGATATACCTTCTCTCTTTGTACTGTATACATTCCATCGCCCACACCAATGGCACGAGCTGATCTCCTTCATCTTTTTGGTCAGCTTCCACCCCCCTATTTGCTGGTTGGGAACTTCAATGCCCAACACCCGCTTTGGGGATCTCCACATCCTTGTCTGCGTGGCTCACTATTGATAGACATCTTCCGCCAAGCGTATCTTGTTTACCTCAACACTGGGGACCCTACATTTTTGTCTGCCTCCACGACAAATTTCTCTCATTTGGACCTTTCGGTCGGTACTGTTCAGCTAGCTCGGCGCTTCGAATGGTTAGCCCTTGCTGATACAAACTCGAGTGACCACTTTCCATGTGTCCTTAGATTGCAGCCACAACTGCCGTATATGCGCCCGCGACACTGGAAGTTTGCCCAAGCCGATTGGACATTTTTTTCGTGTCTAGCGACATTCGATGACAGTCACTTTCCTAGTGTTCACGATGAGGTCACTCATATTACAGACGTCATTCTTACAGCTGCGGAACGTTCAATACCTCGCACCTCCAAATTGCCCCGGTGCCCGCCAGTTCCTTGGTGGAACGAGGCATGCCGTGACGCAATACATGAGCGGCGACGTGCTCTTCACATTTTCAGACACCATCCTACTTTGGCCAACTATATCCCCTATAAGCAGTTCCGTGCGCGATGCCGTCACGTCATCCGCGATAGCAAGAAGGCAAGCTGGGACTTCTTTACTAGCTCATTTAACACCTTCACTCCCTCCTCGGAAGTTTGGAGTCGGATTCGACGGTTATCTGCCGCGCCTCGTTTCTTCCCGGTCTCTGGGCTCACTGTCGTGCATGATACATTAGTGGACCCCGTCGCAATTTATAACTCATTGGGTCAACACTTTGCTGAAATTTCGAGCTCTTCAAATTACCCGCCAGCGTTTCTCCCAAAGAAACGTGCAGCGGAAGTGCAACCTCTTGCTTTCTCCTCTCAAAATCGCGAAAGCTACAATACTGTTTTCTCCATGCGGGAACTCCAACATGCACTCTCTTCTTCTCGCTCCTCCGCCCCAGGACCGGATGGTATCCACATCCAAATGTTGCTGCGTTTATCAAACCATAGTCTGCGTTACCTCCTTCGCCTTTATAATCGAATTTGGACCGACAGTACTTTTCCCAGACGATGGCGGGAAGCTATCTTTGTTCCTGTACTGAAACCTGGAAAGGACAAACATCTCCCCTCTAGCTATCGCCCCATTTCTCTCACGGGTAGTGTATGTAAGGTTTTGGAGCGTATGGTGCATTGCCGATTAGCTTGGTGGCTGGAGTCCTGAAGTCTTTTAACACCTGCCCAATGCGGTTTCTGAAAGCATCGTTCTGCAGTTGACCATCTTGTTGCTCTCTCCACTTCTACCATGAACAATTTTCTCCGGAAACGCCAAACAGTAGCAATATTTTTTGACCTGGAGACAGCATACGATACCTGTTGGAGGACAGGCATCCTCTGCACACTGTTCTCTTGGGGCTTTCGAGACCAGTTGCCCCTTTTTCTTCGCGAATTTATGGCAGAGCGCACATTTAGAGTACTTTCTCCCAAGAAAACGGGGTACCCCAGGGCTCTGTGCTAAGTGTTGTACTGTTTGCCATTGCCATAAATCCAATTATGGATTGTCTCCTTCCTGATGTCTCGGGCTCCCTCTTTGTGGACGATATTCCGATCTTCTACAGCTCTCAACGGACCAGCCTTCTTGAACGACGTCTTCAAGGCTGTCTCGATTGCCTCCACTCTTGGAGCATCGAAACAGGCTTCCACTTTTCTCCCAGTAAGACCGTTTGTGTTAATTTTTGGCGTCGTACGGAGTTTCTTCCACCTTCCTTACATCTAGGACCTGTCAACCTTCCGTTTTCGGACGTCGCTAAATTCTTGGGTCTTATGGTTGACAGAAAACTGTGCTGGTCCTCCGACGTTTCCTATCTTTCGGCTCGCTGTCTGCGATCCCACAATACCCTCCGTGTCCTGAATGGTACCTCCTGGGGAGCAGACCGAGTGGTCCTTCTCCACCTCTATTGCGCCTTAGTGCGCTCGAAATTGGACTATGGAAGCATAGTTTACTCCTCTGCTCGGCCGTCTATTCTTCGGCGTCTCGACTCTATCCACCACCGTGGATTACGTTTAGTGTCCGGAGCTTTTTACACCAGCCCTGTGGAAAGCCTTTATGCTGAGACTGCTGAACCACCGCTGTCCAATCGGCGAGCTGTCCTTCTGAGTCATTATGTTAGCCATCTGTCTTCCATGCCTGCTAATCCGTCCCATGCCATTTTTTTCAACGCCTCCTTGGATTTAGGGTATGCAGGCTGCCCTTCCTCCCTACTACCACCGGGAGTCCGCTTCTGTCAACTGCTCCATTCTCTTTCCTTCCGCTTTCCTAAAACTTTCTTGACAACTTGGGGTACAGCACCGCCTTGGCTCTGTCCCCGGACCTGCCTACTCCGTGACCTTTGTCAATTCCCCAAGGATGGTACCCCTTCACTTGTTTATCGTCGGGCATTTTCTGCTCTATGTGCACAAATGAAGGAAGCCACATTTATTTACACTGATGGCTCAAAAGCATCGTTTTGTGTAGGGAGTGCCTATATTGTTGGCGACACCCCAAATCGATTTTGGCTTCCCAACCAGTATTCGGTTTATACTGCGGAGCTTTACGCTGTTCTCCTGGCTGTCCAATACATCCGTCGCCATCAGCGGATACAGTATGTTATCTGTTCAGATTCTCTCAGCTCTCTCCTCTGTCTCCAAGATCTCTACCCTGTCGACCCTCTGGTCCACCGGATTCAGGACTGCCTCCACTTGCTCCACTTGGGGGGCGTTTCTGTGGCATTCCTCAAGATCCCAGGACACGTTGGTATCTGTGGAAATGAGGCGGCCGATATAGCGGCCAAGGCTGCAGTCTCTCTTCTTTGGCCAGCTATTTGCACGATTCCCTTCGCCGATCTAGGGAGTGTTTTATGTCGTTGTGTTGTTCTTTTATGGCACGCACATTGGTCGACACTTCCCAATAATAAGTTACGGGACGTGAAAGCTCTTCCCTGTGCTTGGACCTCTTCCTCCCGAACGCGTCGTCAGGAGGAGGTAATTTTAACTAAACCCCGAATAGGGCACTGTCCTTTTAGCCATCGACATCTTTTAAGTGGCGATCCTCCTCCACTCTGTCCCCATTGCTCTCAGCTGTGGACGGTAAGACACCTTTGAATTGAGTGCCCCTATTTTACTCTGTTACGCGCCCGTCTACAGCTGTCGCCTGATATATCTTCCATTTTAGCAGATGCGTTCTCGAGTTTATTGGTGCCAGTGAGATGACGTCAGTCATTTGAAGCTCTTTTTGGAGACAACCAACCCCCTTCTATAGTGGTTTTTTAAGCTTTCCTTCTGTTTTTAGTTTCTCCAATTTTTTGAGTTTCGTTCCCATTGCTGCTGGTTTCCAGTTTCGTTGTTTTACCTTTTCCTAAGTCACAGACCGGGCGCTAATGACCGTAGCAGTTTTGCGCCATTAAAAAAAAAAAAAAAAAAACCACTCTTGATACACTCTTACAGCACCACCCTTTCTGTAGATGAAGTTGAGAAGGGTAAGTTCATGCATGGCTGTGGAACGGAAGAGACGGCTCACGAGAACAAAACAAAAGGGCAATCGTATTTGAAAAAGAACAGTGAAAGGTAACTTAGACCACATCAAACTGACGTATCTGCCATGCCATGTTCCCTACTTGAGGTGTTACAGTAAAGTTGCAATACACGCATATGAAAGGGAAACACTCCACCCTCCACCCCTCCTGATTTTTCAGATATGTTAATGATAATTTTTAATCTGTTCACAAGGCATTGAGATATTGCAGTGGTTCATTGACCATATGAACAGTATGTGTCCAAACATAAAATTTGTGGCAGAGGTGGAGAAGGATAGAAAGCTGCCTTTCCTAGATGTGTTGTGGAATGGAAAACATATGAATGAATTAGCACTTTTGTATAATGAAAACTGATGCATGCAGACCAGTATCTCAATGGACACAGCTTTCACCATCCAGCTCAGAAGAGATCCATGCTGAACACTCAACTTTACAGAGCCAGGACAAGTGGCACCTCAGCTCAGAGATAAATCATCTGACACTGGTGTTCAGTAGGAACAGGTATTTGGTCCATGATATTAAGGTAGCACAGTCAAGAAAACAAAGTTGCAGTTCCACTTGATGAAGCCAGGAGGACCAACTCCTAGTGCAGTTCCCATTCCGCAGTGCAGTATCTAGTAAGATAGGTAAAATCCTAAACAGGCAAGGAATCAGGCCAGTGTTTCACCCATCCAGGAAAATTAAGGAAGTGTTGCAACCTGTTAAAGATAATCTCAGCCTGAAAATTACAGGGATTTGTAATACTCATTGTGAGTGTGGCAGCAGTTATGTGGGCAGTGTATACGGACTGTTGCTGTGTTGAACGTCTGCATCACCTGAAGTACAGTTATTTTGAAAAATCAGCAGTGACTGAGCAGTCCGTTAGATGTTTGAACATACAGGAATTGTGGCACACACTTTGAACTACTGGGACTCTTTGATTAGCAAAGCAGTGGAAATTAGACTCTGCGATAAAAACTTCAATATTCACAAGTTATGCTCTTAGCACTGCATGGAAGTGTGCACATTGATAAAGAGAGAGCACAGAAAAAGATTTATCGTTGATTACAATCTGATGTGAATGATGGCACTGCTAGTGGTGCTGGATAGTGTGAACAAACATAAACTGTGAGCTTATAGGGTCGCATATCAGTACATGGCATTTTCTTGACGTTACCAAGAAGTAATCCAGCCAATCAGATGCCATTGTTTCGATATCGAAATGTGAGCCTTGGCAGTTTCACGATGGTGAGACAAAGCCTTTGACAGTGATATTTGAGGTAGTCAGTGACAACTTGGGATTTTATCTGAATTTGATGTGGCAAGTTTACTGAGAACTTTTTGTCCATGGACTCTGTTGCAAAAGACTTTGTACCCACTCTAGTCATAAATGTCCATAAGGGAAGATGATGGGGAGGAAGAGTGGCACTTGCATCCCCTTATCCCCTGGAATCCGGAATTCAGAGTTCTTATTCGTTGGAGGGTTCTCATATATTTCTGCAAGTTAGTGGACAACCATCAGTTATCTGTAATATAATAAGCCTTTTTTATCATGTATATAATTTAATTCTTGTGGCATGACACATCTCTAAATTGACCAACATGTTTATATAAAAAAATAACTGTTTTAGAATCTTACCCCATCTTCCCTACTCAAATAAGTTTCTGCAGATGCCCATGACTGTAGTGTCAGTTTATCCCACTAAAAGTAGCAGAAATGTGGAGCCCAATGAAGCAATTCTTGTGCATGAGGCAACTAGCAATGCAGGACCTTTAAATAATGAGGCTCTCAAAAATAATTACACCACAGGCTCCCTTGACGATCTCTTCTCTGTGGTGGATCTAATGAGTGGAATGTGATATGGGGCTCCACAGTGCCTGCCCCCCCCCCCGCCCCCCCCCCCCCCCCCCCGCTCCTCCAGAAGTGTCAGTGTATTCTCTTCAGCACTGTTACAGGCTTGCTGTTTGCCAGTGATATCTTAGCATGCTCTCATACACTTGCATACACAGCTTACTGGTAAGTGGTAATGATTTGCTATCCATTGACCAAATCTCCATCTGGATAAACCTAGCAGATCATGCATTGATTGAAAAGAAGCTATGGAAAATGATGCTCAGTGAGGCAAACCATGTACTGTATACGCTGCCTGCTGTGGGTGATAGATTCCAGGAATGGGTAGAGCACATTATGACTCCGTCACTTAGTGACATATGCCTTCATTGCAATCTTGTGTTTCCTGGTGAAATGAGGTGTGCCAAAATGCTATAAGGGCAGGTCCAGATGCCAAAAAATTGAGAGGTTCGAAATCCCAATAGTAATATGCAGTGGACAATCCAAGTATTTCCTAGGAGACATAGCCTACAGAATGGACGAAGGTTTTCCAGAATTTAGTGCTACTGTAGCTATTCATTATTACAGAACTACTGTGGAAAGGAGGAGCTGTGACTTTTGTTCCTACGAGAAACTTCAAGTCTTGTCATAGAGATATAGAGATGGATTCATTATTGTCTGTGGCTTCTCTGTCTGCATACTACAAGTGAAGGAGGGCAAAATTCTACTGGGTATCAGAACATGAAATGCATGATGACGGGTGCAGTAGATGAAGTTGTCTGTACAATTGTTATAAGTAAAGTGTTCCTATGTTCAATGACCTCACTGTTGAAGAAAATGGCAGTGTGTTTATGGATGGTAGAGTAACAGAAAGTGAGGGACAAAAAGATGCAGTCAGTGAAACTAGCTAAACTAACATGATGGGGGACAGTTCTATGATACATGAATTCCTTCTCCAGCAACAGTGGTTAACAGCATGTGGTGCTCCTTTTTTACTGCTTTTCATGAAATATATTTTGTATTTCATTTGCAGACAAGATGCCATCCTTTTAATTGGCTATAGACTTGTCATCTGATTGAGGTGATAATTGTGTGGAACAGAAATGCATATTTGAGAAAGAAGTTTGTGTACTCTTATGTTGTTGTTTTCTTTTAATTAATAATTATTTTATTTGTGCATTTAGCTTTTTTATGACAGGCAGCACTTAGATGGGCTGATCATTCAATTTCTATGTATTCTTTAGTTTTGTCTTAATAGGCTCAGTGCCTATGATCTTATATTCTATGGATAAACCTATTATACTTAATTTATGAAATTTTACAGTAGGAAGTAATTGAGGAAAGATATGTAGGTACTAATTTCTTGTTTTATAGAATCTGCCAGAATATATCACACACACACACACACACACACACACACACACACACACACACAGAGATGAAAAAATTATAGTTATAATGTAACAAACAACAAATAACTTTTTTGTTACAAAAGCTTATAGTACAAGCAAATGGAATTAGAGTTGTTTCAAATGTTTTTCATTTGATGTATGCAATCTTGAGAAAACAGATGATCTGTAGAAAATGGAATGACATAAGAAACAACAAATAAGAATAAGGAGTTTTTATTAACTGAAGGCTCACCTTATAATATTATAGTCCAAGTCACTGTCAAAGGTGAAAAGCAAGAGAATGATTAAAGGTTGAATTTAAATAACCTTACTTTAAGATTTGGTGTTTCTTACCAAAAGATCCATGAATAGTATGCAAAAGTGGAAATGATACAAAACTACAAGTAACTTCTTAGTTAGATCTAAAATAATCCCATGGATGATGTGAACCTGCTAACATTACAGTTGTTGTTGTGATGGCAGTGAGTGGGTGGGTGGGCAGTGAGTGGTGGTTGTGTATAGTTGAAGGGCGACTCTTAACAAGCTAATAAGGGTGTAAAGTTTAACAGGGTATTGTTCAGAAACTTGAGGATTTTTTTCTCTAGTGCCCCTTCCATGTTTACTTTCTTAGTGGAGTATTTATCAATCCAAAATAATTAAAGATTAATTTTCAATGTGACATCTCCCAAAGCACTTGCAATGTATTGTCAGTACTGCTTAGTGTTCGATAATTTCTACCGGTAGTATTTTGTATGAGTTGATTTGCAGCCATGAGTGAAAGTGGTGCAGTGCATGCCATTATAAAGTTGTTTGCTACTGGAGCCAGCTTGTGCTTCAGCAAAGCAATTCTGCCCTATGCTCATACTGAAGCAAGAAATTGTTGAACACTTTCGATGCTGTTACCTACAGTTTGTTTGAGGTTATTCTCTGTGTTAATATACTATTTCATTTGGCCTGTCTTCAGAGAACAAGTCGCAGGTTGTTAGATGTTGGCATTAGTGGGCTGTTCATTTTTACTTCAACATCCAGAAAACCAGTGATGCAATGCATTAACCTAATTTACAAAATGTGAAACTGCACTAACCTGCAAAAGTTGTGGAGCATTGTCTCAACTGGAATTACGCACAGTCTTGGAGCCTTTCTCAGTATGTTGCCACTCAGTGTCACTAAATACAAAAAAAGGTCCAACAGTGGAATGTAAACAGCAGTAATATAATGAAACTGAAGAGGCAGCAGCTTAATTACTAATTTATTCATTTAAACCTACGTGGTATCAGCTGGAATAGCATACTGCATCACTCTTAGGCTTTCTCAGTGTCTTTTCAACACAGATGTGTGGATACTGTCATAAAAATTATAGCTGTGTCTGTTCACAAACCATCCAACATGGAGCACTTCTGTCTGACAACAAAGTATTGTTATTTAGTTACATCCATGAATCATACTTGTCCAAAAATACTGAAATGGATTTCATCTTGCAGTAAATCTGGATATAATTTCTCAACAAAATATGGTTTCTGTTGTTTGGCAGAGAGAACATTTTTAAGGATAATTGGAGATGTAAGGCCATTTTGATGAGAGCATTACATAATTTTCTTTGTGATCATTTCGTTTGTGTTAGCAACCTTCTTTTCTAAACTCGAGGTTGACTGTCTTCCAATTTTCGGGATATCAGCCATAATGCCCATAGTTAGCCACTTTAACTTACAACCCCAAGAGCTCAGCATTTGTTTTGGCGTGTACGGTCTTGGCGACTCCTGGATCCTGAGCTGGGGACTGGTAACTGCTGCCAGTCCTCTGCTACTGTAAGCTTCGGGCATGCTTCAGCTATCACTGTGTGGTGCGGCAGTGAAATGTTGTATGTTTTGGAGAACAGAGGCCTTGGCTTCACTTCCTGGACCATGAGGAAGGTACACAAAAAAAAAAAAAAACACAACCTCAAAGTGTGGGTCAGTGTTTGTTTCTCTAGCACCTTATGGGATCCCTACGGAGCAGACTCATCAAATAACTACTCCTGAAAGGACGGGTGGACTGTCAGGTAGTACCTACACCCACTCATCAAAGAGAGCTCGGTTGGTCAGTTCTCCCGAGTAGTAGTCTCAGAATCATAGTAAGAGGGCATTAGTGTGCCATAAAACATTCATTGTAATCAAGAGAACAGGGGAACCTCTGAAAAGGTCTCCCCTTCCTATATTCATAAGGTGTTGGAGGCTATTGCTGGGTCCCTAAAAAGTATCAAATGACTTTGTAATGCAACACTTCTAGTTGAAACTGCTAATTCAGACCAAGTATCCGTGCTTCTGGGATGTAAGGCCTGAGGTGAATACCCAGTTGAAGCTGACTTGCATAATACCCATAAATTTTGTAAATGTGCGGTTATCTGCTCTGATATAATGAAGATGGACCCTGCGGAGTTATGTGAGGAATGGAAAAACATGGGGGTCACGGAACTACAGAACTATATGTGGAGTGTCAGTGGCGCATTGAAAAAATCTGCAACATTTATTCTAACTTTTAGCACTCCAGAATTAACTGAACACATCTTAAGATTCGCCTGTTTGTTCCTAACCCAGTGCGATGCTTCAACTGTCAATGATTTGACCATAACAATGTGGGATGTAATGGGTGGGCTACATGTAGAAACTTTTGAGGGTCAGCTCATGAATCAGGCAATTCTTGTTCACCTCCTCTGAAATGTGTAAACTGCTTTAGGTATGGAGTATGGAGCAGAAAGTGTGAGGTTTACAAAGAGAAAAGGAAAATTCAGGAGTTAAAAGTTATGAGAAGCGTACTCTATGGTGAAGTTAAAAAATCCTTCAAAACTATGCAACCTCCAGTTTTTGCTACTTGTTTTGCATTGCCCCTTAAGAAGCCAATTACGAAGTCTGACGCCTCCACACAAACTCAGACCAAAGATTCTACAAACACATGCACCTGTCGGTGTACTTGTGGGGAAATGTTACACCTGAACCAGAAATCATTTGAAAGCTGTCAACCTAAGCCACATACCACTGCCCAACATTAGAAGCCTATGTCATCCCCTGAACCCAAACAACCAAGTAAAGAAAAACTCCTTCAAAAAGTAGTTCAAAGTTGAAGAAAATGACAGTGAAACCTTTGGATTAGTGAACTCTCTCCCTCTCAGATGGGGACTTTGTTCTTGAGGATATGGATTTCCAATTGGAGGAACCAGATAGCCGGGCACCGGCTAACGTTCCTCCTGACCTCCCCCTAAATCACCGCCTCCAAGGAAGAAAAATCAAGACTAACCATCGCTTGTCAGTCTCTCCCACAGGGACTTCCATGTTGCGGTGGAATTTAAATGCATATGGATTACATTTGGAAGAATTACAACTCCTGGTCCAGGAGAAACCGTTCTGCTTACAAGAAACTCATTTTAAAGTCATCGACACAATTGCATTAAGGGGTTACCACACCTACAGGAAGGACGATATTACTGGAGACAGTGCAAAGGTGGAGTGGCTGTTTTCATTGATGACAGATGCTACTCCTTTTCTGTCCCTCGACCATGGCCACAAAAGCAATTGCTGGGAAAGATCAAGCACCATTTAACATTACAATGTGTTCTTTATGCCTTCCATCTCGCAATCCTATGGATGCAGACATACTAACAGAACTCTTCCTGGCACTTCCACAGCCATTCCTCCTTGTGGGGGACTTCAACACACACATTGTGCTGTAGGGCTTGGCTATCACTTGCTCCAGGGGTCCAATTATCAAGCCTCTCATCCGTTCACAGAATATCTACCTCTACAGGGCGTTTTTCAGCCATTGATCTTTGTTTTTGCTCCGTGGCTGTTGCAGACTTGGTTCAGTGGGAAGTGGCTACAGATTTACATTCTAATGACCATTTCCCATTGTGAATCTGTCTGCCAACTCGCACAGTGATCGACAGGAGACCACTAAGGTGGATGATTCAAAGGGCAAATTGGTTGCTGTATGGTCAACAGGCTATTTTTGAACAAAAGGATTGTGCATAGGAGACAGTGACCCATATCACTTGTGAGATCTAACAGGCTGCCACAGAGTCCACCCCCAGCCTAGCAGCCACATCAGATGGCGGCCTGTGCCTTGGTGGCATGATGACCTTCAATTGGCAATCAGGGCCAGACAAACCACTCTATGGGACTTTAAATGACATTCAACTACAGAAAACCTTTGAGGCATCAGATCTGCAAGAGCACATGTGAGGCGAATGATAAGAGGTTGGTTGGTTGGTTGTTTGGGGGAAGAGACCAAACCGCGAGGTTATCGGTCTCATAGGGTTAGGGAAGGATGGGGAAGGAAGTCGGCCGTGCCCTTTCAAAGGAACCATCCCGGCATTTGCCTGGAGCGATTTAGGGAAATCACGGAAAACCTAAATCAGGATGGCCGGACGCGGGATTGAACCGTCGTCCTTCCGAATGCGAGTCCAGTGTGCTAACCACTGCGCCACCTCGCTCGGTGAATGATAAGAGTGGAAGAGGGATTCCTGGAAGGAATTCGTGACTTCCATTAATTGGTCCACTTCCACTGTGCAGGTTTGGGAATCAACAAGGCGATTTCAGACAAGAGCAGTACACTTCTCACTATGGCCTTGTCAAGAAATGGGGTCTTGGTGGACATGCCTAAAGACATGGCTCAAGTTTCAGCTGAACATTTTTTTACAGTCACTGCATCAACCAGACAAGCTCATGCATTTGAGGTGTTCCGTAGGACTGCAGAGATGAGCAAGCTCCATTTCTTCTCGCATAATGAGAAATTCTACAACCTTCCATTGTTCATGTGGAATCAGCTCTGCCCATGGCCAGAGACACTGTTCCAGGACCTAATGAAATTCATTTTGCCATGCTCCATCATCTATGCCCTGAAGCGAAAGGACAGCACCTCTCCTTTCAGTCAGATCTGGTTTGAAGGAGAGTACCCCGTGACTTGAAAGGAGGCAATATTAATTCTATTAGGGAAACCACGCAAGGACCGTAACACACCTAATAGTTACTAGAGTGTAGCCCTTACCAGTTGTATGGGTAATACTCTTGAATGCATGGTCAACAACCACCACCACTTCTGGCTGCTCGAATCATGAAGTCACCTAAGCTGCTCCCAGTGTTGTTTCAGATGCTACCATTCCACCCTTGACAATTTAATTCTTTTGAAAACGGTGGTACACGAGCCATCCTTATGCCAAAACCATTTGATTTGTGTGATTGTTGACCTCAAAAAGCATATGACACCACTTGGAGGTACAACATTCTTCACCAAGGGGACTACATGGCTGTCTGCCACTTCTTATCCAATCCTTCCTGGAGGACAGGCACTTATGATATCATGTTGCTCATTCCTTTTCTACTGCTGTGTTCAAGAGAAAGGGGTTCCCCAAGACAGTGTACTCAGTATCACATTGTTTGCCATCGCTATCAGTGGCATTTCCTCCGCAGTGAGAAGCTCTGTCAAATCTGTTTGCGGATGGCTTCGCAGTTTTCTACTCTTCCTCTGATATTACAGTAATGACGAGGCGGCTACAGCTGACCATCAGGAGGTGGGAAACCTGGGCGAAGAACACTAGATTACGATTCTCAACTGAGAAGACGACATACCAATTTTAACCATGCATGTCGAAGTTTTGACCAACCATTGTCCACAAAGAAGGACAGTATTTTGTGTTTTAAGGAAACTGTGTGCTTTCTGGGTTTATTATTTGACTTGAAATTAACTTGGCTCCCACACAGGAAAGATCTACAAAGAAAAGGTTTTCATTCATTGAATATTTTGAAATGCCTTAGTGGAAAAGCATGGGAAACAGACAGGTCTCGCCATTTGCAGTTTTATAGGGCATTTGTTCATTCACTTTTAGGTTATGGCAGCATGGTCCATGGATCAGTCTGTATTTCATACCTCAAGATGTTAAATGCTGTCCACCATGAAGGCATTTAGATATCAACTGGAGCCTTTTGAACCAGCCCAGTTCAGAGTCTATGTGCAGAGGCTGGTGAACCACCACTTTGGATTTGGCGGCATATCCTTTATGCTTGACGGCACTGAAAACTCGGCGACATCTCAGTCATTGGCATTTAGTGCAGCTTTGAATGGCTTTTCAGGAATCGACCCCATGCGACCAAGCCATCGGGAAACATGCTACTGACTGTCTCAAGGACCTGGATCTACCAGACCTCCAAATACACAGCCACGGATGGAATGTGTTGCCGCCTTGTTGTCTTCAGAGGCCCAAAGTGATTTTAAGCTGGACGTGGTACAGGAAAACTTGTACTGCAGATTACGTTTTTACAAATTTATTTTCTTCCATTTTAAGTATGGACCACAGTTTTTTCATTGGTTATACAGGTGGATCCCAGCAAGAGAATGTCCTTGGTTGTCCCACTGTTTTCCATGATAGGGTTTTCAAAGTACATCTTCCGGAACAGTTTACAAATTATGATTTGGAGTTGTGTGGCATTATGATGGCACTGGAGAGGATTCACAGACATCACCATGCAAAGTTTCTTGTCTGTTCCAACTCGCTTAATGCACTAAAAGCACTTCATCAAATGCATTGATTCAGTTCATCCATGACTGCTTACAGCAGTTCCAACACCATGGCAAGGAGGTGATTTTTTTGCTGGGTACTTGGCCATATCGGGATACAGGGAATTGTCATGCCCGCCAAAGGCGCCGAGGAGGCACCCATCCTGATGCAAGCCATCATCTCATTTTCTGACAAACGCATCATGCCTCAGTGGGAGGCTGAATGTTTGAAGGTTACAGAAAACAAACTGTGGTCACTCAAATCGACCACACAGGCATGGTGGTCTTTGTCAGCCTCACGACTGGAAGGAGGTTCTTCTTACCAGGCTGTGCATTGGACATAGCCCTTTAACACATGGCTTCCTCCTCTGGTGGGAGGATCCACCACTCTGTGAGGCTTGTAGTGTGCTGCTTTCAGTTTAGCATATTTTGTCATCACTTGTCTTATATACTGATATCAGGGCAGCACTCAGTTTTGATGGAGATCTGCCCACCATCCTCACCAATACTGGTTCTAGTGTTACAAGAGTGGTGACATTTTATGAACTGTCAGGCCTCATTCCTAAATTGGCGGGGAACGGAGGCAGACTTCAATACATTAAAAACTGCTCCGCATGCGGGGACAGCCTTCGGCTCCACTCTTGAGATTGGCATGGTGCTAATGACTATGATTGTTGAGTGCCCTTCACCTAAAATCGTCATCGCCATCGACATAGTCATTGATGTCAGCATCGATATTATCATCATCATCATCATACAGCATTCTAGTACCTTTGAAATAATACTGCACATCAATAAAGTCTACTTCACGTCTGTGTTAAAGAAGGAAAAGATACATATTATATGTAATCCTACCGTATTGAGATGGGGAACTTATTTTGATTTCAGTAACATCAGACAAAATGCACACTAATTACGATAATTCAATATTAAGGTTAACCGTACATAACAGTTTTACATTGACTAAATTACTTTATCAAGAGCAATCAATATTCCAATCTTTTAAGGGTCACGTTTTAATGTAATAAAATGACAATGGAATCATATAGTCCACATGAAGGAGATCAGTAATAATTATTGCCAGTAATAAATTATTGCCAGTAATAAATTATTGCCAGTAATAAATTATTGCCAGTAATAGATTACTGCCAGTAATAGATTACTGCCAGTAATAAATCAACAGTCAAAGAATAGTTCATATCTACAGCAGATGAAAATGTATAAGTAACATATAATTACTAACAAAAAGCAAATAATAGCTCATACACAGCAGAAATACGCTTTGTTTAAAAACATGCAGATATAGTTCACTATAAAAATTCTTCTAATTCCACTTCAGGTTAAAAAGGCAGTACTGAAAACAATTGTTGCACTGGCATATAAGGGACATCTTAATGGAGAAACTGGAATGAAATTTATTGAATATATTGTTAGGAACAGCCGTTCATCTTCCACTGATGTAAGTATTGTAGCTGCTAATTTATACTGTTTTTCATACCTGTAGTTTTTGGTCGTACTGAAGCTGTGTGATGTATTAATCTCTGCAGCAGGCTGCAAATTACACAGATTCAGAAAATGTTTTGGAAGATCTCTCGCATACATGTGCCAGTACATTGTATCTGCTTACCACAACTGTATCTGAAGTGGAAGGAACTCTTTGGCCACTTCTGATGAAGTGCTATTTATTAAGTGAATACACTACAGCTTGTACTCCAATTGCTCGTTGCCTTGCTCATTTGTCTTCCAAGGACTGCTGCGAGAAGATGTTGTCTGGAGGAATGGGGAACGAACACAGTAAGTGGAGAAAGTTATCAATAATGAAATATCCTTTTAATTAAAAATAATGCTTGCTTCTGTTGTTGCATGTTGTTGTATAGTTATTACATTTCTGCTGTTGGATTTGAAGAGATTTAGTATCAAATATTTGAGATGGAGTTTATGTGATGGTATTCCTGTAATTCCCCCCCCCCCCTCCCTCCCCCCCCTCCCCCCAAACCTTGCTTCCAAATCTATTGAAAGGACATTCCAGTATGTATTGACTTGCAATTTGTCACAACTTACTTTATGAATGGTCCACAGTGTCCTTCCATGGAGAGTTCATTTTAGAATGCAGACATTTCTTAAAACTTGAAGTGGAAAGGTAATGTAATCACTTGAGGTTTGATCTTTGTGGAAGGGGTGCTATGACACAGCTCAAATTCAGAATTTTTCAGAAATGCTTCTGTTTAGCACTGCTTTTATGCTACAAGAGGAAGAACAAGATCCAATTCTCCCAGATTCATTCAAAAACATTTGCTAGATGACTTAAGCATACCAGTATATAATTTTTCAAAGATCCCAGGTTTGAGTCCTGGTCTGGCACATAGTTGTATTTTGCCAGGAAGTTTCAAATCAGTCTACTCTCTATTGCAGATTGAAAAGTCATTCCCAGTTCAGTCTGTAACTGTACACTCAACTGTAAGTACAAATTGAAATATTCGCTATGCAAAAATTCTGATGCTGTGAATCTGAACAAAGGGAATGAGTTGCTTGGTAGGAGAAATTTGTGCCTTATTTTGAATCTCATTGAGTTAGTGACTTTATTGGAATGAAGTATCTTCCATAACACACGCTCCATATGTGCTTTGTGGGACATAACGTTGGTTGATGACTGTAATATTTTGATTTGGGGGAGTGGAGGAAGGTACATACACCAAGGTGTCTCTTGGACTTGATGCCATTATGGAATGTGACATCAAAACTGTGGACTGTGTAAATGTTATTAAGTGTCGATGTCACAGGTTTTGGGTTTTGGTACAGCATTGTTCTTGCCAGAATCTTCTGATCCGACATTTTGCCCTTCTTGTTAAGGTCTTTCAGGAACTCGGTGTGCACTGTGCCATAAACTGCAGATTTTTAATGTCTACTATACATTTAAATGCAGCTGTTTTGCATTCCAAATGTGGACCATCATCATCTTAGATGTGTTACATTTTCGGATGCTCAGTGTACATACAAAATCTACAAAGTATTTGGTATTTCACATGTATGACAGAGGCCTTACATTGTGCCTACTAAAACATGAGCTGCACAGAATTTGGTTATGTTGCGAGTTCTGTTAGTGTTCCATAGAGAAAAAATAAATTCTGGATAATTTTTTAATTTGTGATGATATAAATTCAAATATTCCCCAAAAAAAAACAATACACCTCTAAACTTGGAAAGATGTTTGTGAATGTCAGTGTGTAGATAGTAATGATTGACTCTGAATACAGCCAAGAAAGACAAAGTGGCGAATGCTATTTGGCTTCCCCCCTAGTGGCTGAGGTTTTTTGTATGTAATTTACAAACAAAGGAACCTAAGCCGTTGCAGTGCTACTTCCTTCTTTTGTACAAACTTTAACCTTCAGGCTATCATCTCCCAAGTGGCTACAAATCTTTTGAGGGTACTGGTATAGTGAGCTTAGGACCTTGAGACATTGCAGTACTCCTTCCCTTCCTATGATGTAATACTATTCTGCGACTGCATCTTCACTTTGACTTGGTCTCTGGGATGGCTTCCATATTGACAATTTGGCTTTTATATCAGTCACTGACTGAGGTTACTTACTTAAACATTTTTACATTTTTATTACACTTTTTCACCTAACGTATGATTGGCCCCCAGAAGCAGGTTTTGCTTTAATTTTTTTTAAAATTTTCTGGTAGTGTGGGCCATGCAAGGAATGTTACTCATAGTGGTGCTCATTGCACCGAAGTTACATTCTGCCATAAGCACTTTGTGTGCCCAAAACCTAACACAGTAGCCAACACAACATTGACGCATGAGCTTTATGGACCATGGGACAGGTCATTCATCCTCTCTTTCTGATCCACAATCAAATAACCCCAAACTAGAGTTAGGACTCTGCAAGGAGAACAATGGTAAAAAGAAGAAAGGGAACAAAGAAAAACTGATGGTGAAGATGAACCTAATGGCTTCAGTTGTACCGAACTCCCCACCCCTTCCCCCTGTCACCACAGACATTGAAATTGTGCATCCCTACACAACAAATAGTACAGTCAGAGACTGAATGTGACCCATCTTCTTGCCTCTTTGCCACTACCCCTGGCTACCGCTACAACGATGATGCATTGAAATGTAATGCTCATTTTCACCACCTAATGGAACTCTGACATCCCCTTTCCTTTTATGCAGAAATATTTATAGTCCTTCAGGAACCTCCCTGAAACATATCTGACACAATCACTGTACCTGTTTCATAGAGTTGACCCTGAAAGGTGCATCAGGTGATAGACACATTGCAGCTTGAGTACGTTTTTGGTGATCGTGTTTCATTCAGTACATCATTAGTGACTTTGGCTATTCACATACATACAGCTATGGATTTTACTCTGTGTAATGCCTATCTACCTCCAAACAGGGTTCTGACATGTCAGGAGATAGTTGACTTTAACCATGAGCAATCTCCATACCCTTTACTCCTCTTGGAAAATTTCATTGCCCACAACCCATTGTGGGACGGTGATATTACATCGAGTTGATGTACTCTAATGGAACAATTAATCACAAAAATGACGCGTGTTTACTAAACAGTGTCATACGTATTCTTGTGTGTATATAAGCTACATGTGCAAACAATAATTTGGTTTGCAAAGCACTTAGGTAATAAAGTAAAAAAGTTTCCACAAACATTGTGTATGCCTATGCTGTGGATTATCTGTTTAAGAGTAGAGTTGTCACATTTCAAATTATGATAAATTATGCAAATTCATAAGTAGTGGGGTAACAGATTAATGAAGAGTGTGGTGCGGCCCAAACAATTTAGGGCAATAAAAATGTAGTGTCAAACATTGGAATTAAACAGATATAATAGCACAAAAGACTATAACTGCTTTGGGTTTTTCTGAATTATAATTGTGATTCCTTAAGTTGTATTCATCATTTGGATTTGCTGCTCTTTCATTGGCCATGTTTGCAGATACAGATTACTGGATTTGAAGTTTGCCTGTTATGGAAAACACTTTTTTCTTTTCTATAGACCCAAAAATGTTTTGGGACCTTTGTGCCATTCTCAGTGAGTCTTCTTGATTAAAATCTCAATTTTACATTGTAGGGAAACCTAACTATACTTCTGTGATCAACACATTGACAGTTAGCTCCTAAATAATGAAGTTGTGTGGGATATGGTCTGAATATATTTTTTACAGATTTAGGTGCACACCACATACAGGGCGAATCACCTAAAATTTGCACTGCAAATATTGCGGAAGCGGAAAGTGCTATTGAAGCGTGGTGTTCACAGAATGGATTGGTAGTCAGGGGCTCATATTGTTAGCCAATAAACAGATTATAACAATACTTAGAAAGTGTATTTTTCTGCAAACATACATTTTTTGAATGAAAAAGTGCCCATTGACATTAAAAAACTAAAAGTAGGATAAATTAGAATGTCAGTGGTGGTAGTTGCAGGAATCTAGTGTGTGTCATTTATGAGATATCGTATTTTTAAAACTTTGAATACACAGTCCAAGCTGTAGGTCATGACTGGACGATGGCATTTGTCAGTTCAGAAAAAGCTGACATGTTCATGGTGTATGGAAAATGTAGGAAGAATACAGTTTGTTCTTGTATGGTGTATGTGGCAAGATATCACAACAGCTGTTGACCATCTCGGCAGTTATTTATCAAACTCTTCAGCAAACTATGTGAAAGTGGTAGGGTGACTCCTAGACAACGTAACAGGAGGAGACAAGTGATGACAGGAATTAATGTTCTTGCTGCCTTTGATGTTGTTCTGCACATTAGCTCCGATGCAATCGCATGGGAAAGGGGCACGAGTGAGGCAAGTGTCCTATGCACTCTCCATTAATGTAGGTTTCATCCCTGTCACATCTTTCTCCCTCAAGAGCTGCATGGAAATGATTGAGAATCATATTAATTCCTGTACATGGGCACTAAGACATAATACTCCAGAAGTGTACGCAACAGGCCATTTCACCTACACATCCTAATGGCAGTCCATCGGCAGCAAGACTGTATTACAGTGTGCTCAGTGTATAGTAAGTGCTCACTGAACCTATACGAGCTACATGTCAATGTTCTTTTATAGTATTTGGGGAGAGAACAGATAAAAACATTGGTAGCCTACATCCATCGGCACTCAGCAGAAAACCCCAGATGACATGGCAGTAGTGTACAAAACTATATATTGAACAGTTCATAGTCTGGCAGGAATACTTAAAATCAAGACTGTAAGTGCTGCAACTTCAAATTCCATGATTAGCAGTGAAGTTCTCTCTCCAAACAACCTATAAGCTTACATATCCAAGCCCATAATAAACAACAGTGCAAGGGATAAGTTGCAAATCGACACTTCTGTGCCAGAGGAGAAGATACTAGTAGTAACTGAGTGTGACATGACAGTAGTGTTGGTAAGGAGATTTTATAAGAGGGCCACACAAGGGGCTGCAGACAGTAAGTCTCGACCAGCACACAAAGTTATACTTTTGGTTACAACAGAGGCTGTGCTATGTTAAAATACACGGAGCAGGTTGCCTAACAAAGCCTTACATTGCCCTGGGCTACCATGCTACAGATGTTTGCATTGTGGACACGGTAGCAAGCAATGTAGTAGTCAAACATGAGGCAATCACAGGGCTGGTACACACAGCATTAATGTATGTCCAAAAGGGGCAGTTCCTGTATGTGTCCACTACTAAGGATCTCATAATTACATGGATAAAACATGCCATGAGTACTTAACACAAGAAGAAGTTAAACATAGATTGGCTTACAATAATTTCAGTATCAAGGAGCTTGTGCATCATCCAAAAATAGGCAATATGCAAACATGACAGCAATGCAACCAGTCAACATGCAGTATTTCCTCCATTACCAGTGCCTGTGGCTGTCTGCCACCTCACTATGTTCAGCAAGTGCAGCTCCCTCCAGCAGCCTGGTAGGTGTTTATGCTGCAGTACATACGTACAGGACAAACCACCTCAGAATCTTACCTGAATTTACTGGCTGTATACAGGCTACCCAAAGTTCCTGTCAGATACTGGTAGTACATCTCTATTACAACAGTTTGGCTGTACACATTTTGTGGTGGGGTGACTTCAAAGCCCATCACACAACATGTTGGTGCAAGTACAATGATTGCCTTGACGGGCTATTAATGACAATCCTAGAAGACAAAAACCTAGTGTTCCTGAATAATAGATCCCCTATAGGAATAACTTCACACCATTACAGACCAGCAAGAGGCCTCAACTTCCTATAGCAGAGAGACTAAGCAACAGAAGGCCTGTTTGGCCAATTGCTTTGTTTGACAGTCTTTTTGTTGTGCCTATCTGCGACTCAGGGTCTTCGCTAAATGGCGAGTAGCAACTATCCTTTTCATAATATTGTCATTATTCCATCCTGGAGTTTCCATTGTTCACAGTGAATCATGTGGCACTACTAACCACTTGGAAAGTAAAAGTAGACAGTTTAGGTTCCAATTACCTACCACTTATTCTGATTTTACATATTATGGTGGAAGAACCATGCTGGTTCTACACTGCACAGAGATGGAAAATTGAGAAAGCTGACTAGAATAAATATGTTGATAGATTAAAAATGAGCCTTCCACAATTACACACATCTGAAGATCCTAGTCCCCTACTATTCCAAAGTAACATGGTGCATTACTATGGCCATCATAAGGGCAATTTCTCAACAGGAGCTAATTTGCATTGCAAACAGAGCCAATCCTATTGGTATGGAGACAAATGTCAGAGAGCCATCAACAAACATAGTGAAGCACTGAAGAAATAAGAGAGATAGTACCCAACAAAAGTACTCCAGCCTGCAAAAAATACAGTTGGAAACCAAGGAGTTTTTGAAAAATAGGAAGAGGATGAGTGCGAAAAAAACTCTGCTACTCTTTAACTAAGGACACTAAAACGTCAAGTGTGTGGAAGAAGATTAAGAGTTGGAAGAGACCCTCGATGCCTCACCGTAACAATTCCCTATCTATGAACAGTGTTGTGGAACCGATGCTACAAAATGAGTTCCTCCATTATACAGCTGCCTATCACAGAGCATCCAAACACCTGATGGTAGTCACCCTCTCAGTGGTTGAGCTGCAGAGAGCGTTCTCCTTTGTTAAAAATGCTGCTCCCAGCCCAGATAATATCTACTTTACAATTTGCGATCATTTCTGTCATATGAGGGACAATGATAGTACTCTGTATGTAAAATAAAATGTGGTATGAACATATTGAGCTCATGGAGATAGGCAGAGCGATACCTATGCTCAAACCAGGGAAGAATTCTGATTCACTAGCATCATACCGATCAATAACATTACTACAACGTCTCTAAAAAGTGCCAGAAGGAATAATCAAATTCTGATTAGAGTGGTGTTTTAAATACTGTGACCTATTCCGTAGCTATCAGGTGCATTTTGACAAAGGGGAAAGGTACTGATGATGTCAAGTACCCTGTAGATGCACTGTATGTGGCGGCGAAGCTCTGAGTACAGCTGCTTAAAAAGATGCTCTGGCCGCTCAGTCACGTGCAGTGAGGTCATGTCAATTCTGCATCCTCTTGTGAGATACATGCGTGACACCACACCTCAGTGAATGGCAAGCGAAGGAAGAGCTCGCTTGCTTGCACTGTGCTGGTGGGAGATTCAGAAGAGCCATCTCCTGCTTAGCTGTGAACAGGATGCAGTATGCTGGGGGACAATCGACGAATATGCCATCAGTAGCACAATCCTCCTTCCCCCCCTCCCCCACCCCTAAAAATTGCACACTATCATCGCATAGTGAAGGTGCAGGCAGTCAGGCAGTGATGAAATGGAGCCCTATGCCCTGCTGCTGCTGATGGGGATGACTGTGATGTGACGACAAATGGCGCCAGTCAACCCATGTGGCAATGTTCATCTTGCGAACCACTGGGAACATCTGCCAAGAAACCAGAATTCCATCCAGTGGCACAGGTGGATGTAGCATTGGCACGGCTAAGGACGCAGAAGACTGTACAGCTGACGCAGGCTCGATGCCCACGACGGCTATAACAGCAAACAGTGTTGGGTGCAGTGGCCGTGACTGGGGAGACGAGCACCAGCAATCTGCATACCAGTTGTTGAAAGACCCATGCACCTGGACATAGATGGCAAGGACTGCTCAGAAATGCAGCAGGTTGAGTTGCAGGCAGCATGTGTGAAAAATGAAAACCTACTGCAGGATCACTATAATCGCAGAAACGAAATTGGTTTTGGTGCCATTGATGGGTGCCCGATGTGCCGTGCATGGTATGAGTACAGCTAGACGTCTGAGTGAGGACACTGATTCGCAGTTGTGAGGCTTGTTAGAGATACGTTAGAAGACTTTATCCTTCATGCGAACTTCATTGCGGAGGTAGCATTAGAAACAGATTAGCGAGGGTGAAGAGATGCAGCAGACTGCAGTGGCAACAGCCCAGTAATAGTTCTGCTTGTGAAATAATCATGAGCAGGCATAGTGCAACAGGTGCTCAGAAACAACAAGAAAGCATTTTCTCTCTAACGTGGAGCATGAAATATTGTCATCTCTTCCTTGAAAGTGTGAATGAAACATTCAGTATCATTGTTAGATTGAGGAGAGAATGATGTCATTCATTTATGTTGAATTACATTTATGTTGAATTACATTTTATTGGAAAAAATGTTGAAATTTCAATGAAGAAAATTGCGGACCATTGTCTGAAACAATTGTTTGTGACAAACCACCTAAGCAATAGACAGAAGTGAGTCCTTTAATAGTGCTAGCACTAGTAGTCGAATGCATTGGAATAACAAAAGAATATTTGCCATATGCATTGACAATAATGAACCATCTTGTGACCCAAAATAGATCAGCAAAATCAGTATGTATACATTGCCAAAGACCATCAGGTGAAAGCCAGTTGAAAACTTCTTAGTGCGGTGCTGCCTGATCATTTGTGTGTACTTGTTAGTGGGTGATCATATTTTCTGTTTCTTTATCTAGCCCGAGCCAAATGCAATCCTGCCATGCTAATGCTAGTGCTTAGTTCTAATGATTTCCCAGTGTCCTCTGTATAACAGTTTCAAAACATTGTTGCAAAGATGATGGAATCAGGACTAGTGTTTGTTCTTTAGGAGAATGCAATAAAATTGGGTGACTGGGTGGGCTGCCAGTTGGGTGTGGAAGTTGACCTGCTGCAGACTATACCCAGATGGGGGAATGCCTCCTACTGCTTCAGTCCAGCACACCTCTCTTACATCGCTGTAGTTCCTTAACTTTTATATTTCCTTCCTTTTGCGTTTTGCATTGCTTTTAGTCTCAGATGACACTGCAGAGATCAAATGGGCTGTTGATCCTTTTCTTCTTCTGTAAACCTTCAGGTTTGGTTTTAAAGGGAAAAAGGGATTTATGGTCTCAGTGTTTAGTGCCTTTTCACCTCCCCCAGAAATTCATTCATTCACTTTTCATCTTATACTAATACTCACGTCAAACACTGCCACAGTTCAGGCAGTACAGGAACATCCATTTGGAGAAACAGGTTACTAAACAAAAATTCATTCAAGATTAAGAAAAGTGTAATTGAAATTTAAAAAATCTCATTTATTTCATTTCTTAAAACAGTCTAATGAATATAAACATTGTGTCCCAAGTGAGTGATGATTCCTAGACTGATTCTTTGCATACATTTGTCAATTACTAAAATTTGGAATGAAAGTGTAAAACAAATGTTAATAATATTTTTTAGAGGAGAGGTATTGATATCTACCAGTAAAATAGTATTCTGGATACAAATTGTCTGCTCTTAGGGGCCTACAACTGTTTGGTTAACATTTTATTGGAGAAAATGGGACACAAACATTTGCAGATATTTTTGTCTCTCTCTCCTGCATGTCTCTTTTTGCTACTTTTGGTGATAGGATCATTAGTGGCAGCCCAGTGTGAGCTGTAGGGTAGGTTGGTCAGTGCTTCCAGCCTTCTGTAACTGTAATCTTTGGGCATGTTTAAATGTCTCTTGTCAACTATGATGGTAGAATGCCATGGGTCTCAGAAAGTGAGGAGCTCGTCTTAACTGGTTGCAGGAATGGTACAAATCCTTGTCTGTATGTATTAAAACAAATTCTCAACCTCAAGGTGTGATGCACGCTGACAGAAAGGATGGCTATTGAGGCAAAACGGTGACTCAGTCACTAGTGGGCAAACTCTGGCGGGGGGGGGGGGGGGGGGACAGCTGTACTCTAGTTGGATGAGGCTTACCCAGGCAAGTAAAGCCGTGCCTGTATTGATATTTGTTTCCGTAGTGCTTCGTGGAAATGAAATGGGTTTTTTGTTCAAGGTGTTATGCATCCTTGACATACAAGGGGTGTTCAGAAAGTAATACAACACATTTTTTTGTCAACCCAAAATCAGTTGAAAAGATATGGAATTTGTTGTTGGACATGATGGAGTATTCCCACTTCAGCCCTTGTAGCTTCCTGAAGTTCTGATAGCAGCGGCACTATACATAGCCTTCAAAATGGTATCTGTAACAGAGGTGCATTTCAAGCAAAGAACTGTGATTGAATTTCTTTTGGTGGAAAACCAGAACATTGCAGATATTCATATGTGTTTGCAGAATGTCTACAGAGCTCTGGCAGTAAAGAAGAGCACAATGAGTCATTGGCTGAGGCATGTGTCATCATCACAACAAGGTCAAACCTGTCCAATGTCCCACATGCCTGCTGGCCACACACAGCTGTGCTGCCCCCACGAAATTGAAGAAACAACATCGAACATGTTCGTTCCCACAAAAATGCAAATGAATTTCTCATTTTCTGTGACAGTGGAAGGCCTCACAAGTCTCAGTGCCCAAGGGCAGCTCACAAAACTTCATTGGTCTGTTCTTCCTCATTCACTCTACAGCCCGCATCTCACTCCTTCTGACTTCCACCTGTTTGGCCCAATGAAGAATGCACTCTGTGGGAAGCAGTATATGGATGATGGAGAAGCTATTGATGGAGCAAGACGTTGGCTTCCACGTCGACCAGTAGAGTGGTATTGTGCGAGCATATAGGCCATCCTGTTAAGTTCAGGTAAGGCCATCTTACTGAATGGAGATTATAGATAAAGAGTAGGATATTGTGGTGTAAAGAGTGGGGAGTAATATGATGTATTGGAATCTTGAAGAAAATCAATCTAATTTCATTAAAAAATGTGTTGCATTACTTATTTAATGCCCCTCTAGTTGATAAATGACATTTTTATTTGTATATGCAAAGACAAGGTTGCTTCCTTTTTATGTATTATTTAATTTACTAGGCCTGTATTGAGCATGTGCTCAACAACAGCTGTCTTATAGTTTACTTTTAAGCTTTTGTAGAAGTTTTTTCAGTTATTCTGTTAATTTCGCATGCTTCTTGGCACATTCTCATGTTACCATACATGAGGCAAATTGTGCTTTATAATGTCATTGACACATTTTATTCAGATGTCAAATATGTCACTGATATTATAAAAAGCACAGTCTGCCTCATTTATAGTAATATGAGAAAGTGCCAGAAAGAATTTAAAATTAACAGAACATCTGAAAGAACTTCTATGAAGGCTTAAAAATAAAAATAAGACAGGCTATGATGATCATAGGCTTGGTACTCGCCTGGTAAATTAAAAAAAAAATTAAAAGGCAGGCACTCTTGTCTTTATGTACAAATAAAAATTTCAGTTATCAATGAAATGTATCTTATTGTTCATGCTAATCTCTTGATGGAAAGGATGGACCTTCAGGGAGTATTAACATGCAGCCAACAGAAAGAGCTCTCATGGAAGTCCTGGGGAAATACTGCAGTAAAGAAAAAAAAAAAAAACAGGTACAAATTTACCAAAAGTCATTCATAGTAGTTAAGAGAGAGGAGGAATTGTTTCAAAAACCAAGGATCTCCTCTTTCTACAAAGCTTTAGAAGCTGTTGTTGGCTCTTTGAAAGGAGTAAAATGAGTTTGAACAGCAATTACAAAAGTGTCTAAATGTTCATCATAAAAAAGGTGACTATCTTATAGTTACTTAATTGCATAATACCACAAATTTCAGCTAGGCATTTAGTAACATCACATGATAGAATGGAAACTGAGCGTAAAGAATTAGGATGAATTATCAGAGGTAAAGAACATTATGAAAACCGTTTTGAAAAAAGTAAATGAGCCGCTAGAAAAAACTGCAGCTTCTGTTTTCACATTTAACTTCTGCATACCACACACACCTGGGTTTATCTGTTTCTAATCCTTTGAGATGTTTTAAATGCCGTAAGTTTGGGCATCAAAGCTGTATCACGGGGTCCCGGGTTTGATTGACAGCCGGGTCGGGGATTTTCTCCATCTGGCGGTTGGGTGTTTGCCTCATCATCTCATCATCATTCGGGAAGTGGCAAGATTGGAACGAGAAAGATTGGGAACTTGTAAGGGCACTGATGACCTCGATGTTGAGTGTCCCACAGTCATCATCATCATCATCATCATCATCATCATCATTGTTGAGAAGGTACTGATGTGTTTATGCTTAGAAAAGGGGGGGGGGCAGTCAGGATCTGAAGATGATGAGGAGAATCTGATAAAATGAAGCTAGGAAAGCCTGCAAGGTTATGCATCCTTCAGTATTCACCACATCCTGTGCAGTTCCCTGCATTATTGAGGTATGTGTTGTATTGTACAACCAGCTTTGAATACCAGTCTCATAGAAATCTGTCACCTGAGCATAACTTTCAATAATTGAAACATTCTGTGTCAATTGCATAAAGCACAGCCCTGCATAGGGTTGGCAACCCTCCAGCCAGGCGACTAGTGTGAGTTTTGGTGTTCTCGTAAAGATAAGCCAGTTTAGATTATAACAACATGTAGTTTAGTACTGATTACATGATAAATGTGTGTATTAGTGTGCTTTTTCAGTGTAGCATTAAAGGTTTCATTTTTCATACAGTTGGGTTATAGTCGTATTTTCTGTTTACATTTTATCGTAGCAAATCTATAGAATTTCATTTAATTGTTCTTTGCTCTCTCCAGCAATTTAACTGTAGTGTACATCTTCATTATTTAACTCACATTTCCAGAAAGTAGTGTAAAGTTTAAGTTGTTGTTTCAGAAACTTTACACTATTGTTTTTGTTTATATACAGTTGCATATAGGCCAGATTTGTGAAATCATATTTTCGTGTTTATGTGTAATTTAACTGACTTATTCTTAATAAACATGAGTGAAAAGTGCTTGGCTTGCCATAGAGTTGTTAGGTCGGGGCTTTGTAGTGACGGGTGCTGTAGTTTTTTCCATGTGGGTGACTGTAGTGGTATGGGAGTAGGAGAGCCAGTCGCTGTGGCTGAGCAGTTCTAGGCGCTTCAGTCCAGAACCATGCAGCTGCTACGATCATAGGTTTGAATCGTGACTCGGCCATGGATGTATGTGATGTCCTTAGGTTAGTTAGGTTTAAGTACTTCTACGTCTAGGGGACTGATGACCTCAGGTGTAAAGTGCCATAGTGCTTAGTCTTTTTTTGAGCAGGGGAAGTTAATGAGACTCATCAGTGGTTTTGTAGGATATGTAATAGAGAAAGGAAGATGCTAGAACAAGAGGGGAAAATTACCACCCTTCAGACTGAGATAGACAAGGCCAGAGGAGATCTTGACAGGTTAAGGAGGGAGAAGGGTAAAGAGAGGTGGGAAGTGGCAACAGGAAACAGGAAGAACAGGCCTAGAACTTTGTCTGACAACTTCGTGGTGAATGTAGAAAATAGATTTGACCTGTTGTTCAGTTAGAAGCTGGTGAGCCTCAAGCAGTTGCAAGTGTAGAGAGGGCACAACAAACTTTCAGCAGCAGATTGAAAAGTAAAGCAGTGAATAAAAAGGAAATGTTGTTGTTAGGTAGTTCCTGTGGAAGAGGTGTTGGCCAACTTTTGCAGGATGAACTTGGATAAGAATACCAGGTCACCAATTTTTTTAAACCTAGTGGTTGTCTGAAGCAGCTGACAGAGCATTTAGGATCACTTTGCAAAGATTTCACTAAGGAAGACACCATGGTTATAGTGGGTGGGCCAATTAATAGTATTGACAGAGATCCTGGGTATATTATAGAGTGTGACCTGGCAAAGGTTGCATCAGCATCAAAGCATACCAGTGTTGAGTTAGTGTCTGTTTCTGGGTGCTATGACCGACCTCATTTGAATTCTTCTGTCAGGAGAGTTAATTTGGAGTTGGAACAGCTGCTTATGTTGGGTGCAGGGTCACACATTGGTGTGGTTCCTGTTGATTCTCTTAACATGTGAGATTATGCTAGGCATGGCCTTCACATCAAGAGGAAAGGGAACGGTAAACTGGCTGGGAAAATAGCAGGAAAGTTAAAGGGGGGAGGCACTGTCATGAGTGATAAAATACCAGTGGTTATAGGGTTCAGAAAATATCCTTTTTTAGGGTAGGGAGGACAGAAAGAGACCAACTTTTAAGAGAGGTTAGGATTTGAGACAAACCTTCAGTTTGAGAAAGAAACCAAAAAACCTAATTCTAGCTTATTACATCAGCATAAACAGCTGTTGGTTAAGAATTTTCAACAATCAGCATAAATTTCAACTCTACCCAATTTTAACTCAGTCAATGTGAAATGTCAGCTATCTTTATTGTATCAAAACATTCGAGGACTGAGAAAAAAAATTAATGAACTAATTACCTGCATAGATGAATTAGGGTCCTCAAAACCAGCTGACATAATCTGCCTCTCTGAACATTATATGATCACTGGTATAGAACTTTTAAGTGTTAACAGGATTTAGATTAGCATCTCACTTTTGTAGAGCAGAAATGGAGAAAGGAGGAGTTGCCACATTCATCAGAAACTGTCATAATTTAAGATTTGAGTTAGTAGCACTATCATTCAACTTAATTCCCACTCTAAAGTTCCCAACTAGGGTAGTCAATTGCTCACAAACATCCATTTATAATATCTTTATAGAAAAGTCCAATGAACAAAATTATATTACAAAACCAACAGTCAATGGCCCTCAGACCATGACATGCAGTTCCTTCTGTTAAATGTTAATACTGAACAGGATATAAAAATCTGTGATATAAAAATCTGTGAAATCTGAAATCAAGAGGGTAATCAATAAGCCAAAAATTGATTATTTTAGGACACTCCTCATAGACATTCACTGGAGTGATGTTTACAGTGCTTATGGCATGAATGAAAAATATAACACTTTTGCTAATAAAGTGCTTACCTTATTTGAACACTGTTTTCCCCCAAAACTAACCAAGGTTAGAGGAAAGTCTACAAAGAACACATGGATTACCGAAGGAATAGATGTATCTTGTAAAGCAAAAAGAAAACTGTATCTGTCAATCCAAAACAGTTCCGATGTTGATGCTATAGGGCATTACAAGAAATACTGCAAAATATTAAAGACTGTAATACGGACATCAAAGCAAATATATTACAAGGAAAAGATAGTCATATCAGGTAGCAAAATAGACAATATGGGATAAAGTGAAGAAGAGTGATAGAACCAGAAATGAAGAGGGGCAAATAGCATTAAGAGTAAATGGTACATTGGTGACAGATGTGTATAGTGTCGCAGAACTTTTTAACAAGCATTTTATAACTGTTACTTAAAAGATGGGATTGTCAGGTTCTGTAGATGCTGCCATGGGATACCTCAGACCAGACATTTCAACTAACTTGCATAATATGAATTTCACCCTCACTACCCCAGCAGAAGTAATGTGCAGAAGTAATGTCCATCATAAAATCTTTAAAATCAAAAACATCAAGTGGGTATGATGAAATATCAACAAAGTTAATTAAAGAATGTGATTCTGAGTTAAGTAACATATTAAGCTATCTGTGTAACCAGTCATTTATTAGTGGAATGTTTCCTGAATGGTTGAAATATGCTGAAGTTAAGCCACTGTTTAAGAAGGGAGATAAAGAAATAGTGTCAGATTCTTTCATTTGTCAAGAATGTTCTTCCTTTGCTTCTTTTGCCCACTTTCTTCTGGTTCTTTTTCTTTTTCCCCCAGAAAGCTTGTCTATTCTGTTGCTTCTTTAAAAGGTGTTATGTATCTTATTGTGTCCATGTCAGCTTCCACATTTTTTCTCTCTCTTCCTATTTCTCTCAACTATGTGATTTTGTGGTTTACTTGTTTAGTAAGTAATTGTAAGGAAAGTCAAATTTTTGTGTAGTTATTCTGACGTTATTCATCATGCATATGTGTTGATAGTTTTAATCTCCTTTTCCTCATTTTGTCTGTTAACTTTTTAACTTTCAGGTATAGTTCTGTATTAGGCCTTAATCTGTATTCTCTCCCTTTTCAGTGAAGAGTCTCCACTTCATGAGGTATTTTTTGTCTGACCATTTTTTGAGAGAGTTTCAGTTTTGTGTTCCAGGATGAAGATTTTATATAGTGTAATTATTTCTTTTTATCTGAAAGGTCTTCTCCACTTTGTGCGTTCTCTGCTGTGGTCTTTTCCTTCATGTTGTTTGAGCAGTGTACTGTAGGTATTGTGTTGTTATTTATTTTAAACTTTGTGGGGCTGTACTGATGTTTGTCATGAGGTATGTTTTCAAATCACGTCCATAATCCTACTTTTGCTGCTCGACATTGTAGTTCTATGATTTGTTTTTGCGCTCTTTCAATCGAGTCTGTTGTAACTACCATGTCATCTGCTTTGATTCTAAGAGTGCGCTACAAAGCACCTAGAAAATGTACCTTGTCTAGAATATCCAGGATACCCTTTTTTCTTTTCAGAAACTGGATAAAGAGATGTTGTTATACTGGGTACTAGAACACATCTGAATTTGCAATAATGAGATTGCAGATGCAGCAGTTTAACAAACACATTATGAGAATTCAGAGACTTCACACATTACGATCCATTACGTCACTCATGATGACAGTCACGTGTACACGTGAAAAAGAGTTTGTGGAAACAAATGAAAATAAATGTTGCATGATTAAAAGGACCATCCAAACAGGGTTTACTTCCATCCAGTAACTCAGATGGAACAAGATCATTTTAGCTCAGCGTTGTATAGGACGTTGCTCTGTCACCTACGGCATCCTTTTGCATCACAAAGAAACATCCAGAATGTAAAGTATGTGGTGTCAATTTAACATTGCACCATATTTAGAGTGAATGTTGTTTGTATGAGGATATTAAATGGTTGGCTGAAGATTGGCTCTAATTTAAGCAATGACTGGATCATATTCAGCAAAGTCACTGATAAACAAGCTGATGAGCAATCGAAACTGTCATCATAACGGTCAGAAATTTTCTGCCTTCCTTCAGTGCCTTTCTTCTACTTTCCAATTTTCAGTTATTAAGATCAGACTACATCCCTGTAAGGAGAAGGCCTTTGTGCCATACCGTTTTAGTTTCCGTAGCAGAATTTTATGATCTGAATGATCGAAGGCCTTGGGAAGATAACATTAGATGCTACAAGAGTAATTTTTATTTTTTAGTTCAACTAGAATTGAGTTTTACATTGGTTTCTCATTGGAGCAGATTTTGCAGAAGCCAAACTGGTGTATCTAAAATGCTATTCTTGGGAAGATGTCAAAATATTCTGCTGTAAGCTATCTTCTCAAAAAATTTGGAGAAAATGCTAGGAGGATTGAGATAGAAGAGCATTTTACCACTGCAGAGTGTAGCCATTGAGGATGTACACCTTGACTCTTTGAATATTTGTAAAGGCAGTTCAAGTTAGGCCATACCAAGTGTGTGATATTTCTAAAACATGACTTGCCAAAACTGATGTCTGATTACAGATTATGGGTTCCCCCTCCCCAATGGATCTACCTTTGATGGACCTTCCTTTTGTCCTCTGTTTTCAGCTTCTGATATAAAGAATTCACTGGAATTATTATCCAATGATTTGAATGTCAGATCTCACTGATTTTATAATGACAGTGTTTAATGTAATTTTCCATACTAAGTTTCTTCATTTCATGCCTAATAATGCTGTAAATTTGCCTTGCCTTGTTCTTAGAATTTTTTAATTTTTTTGTCTTCAGAAAAAAAGAAAATAAAAGGGGGAAGTGTAATAGCCTTCTTATTTTGTACGAGAGTGGTTTGAAAAGTTGTTGGAATGGAATAGAAAAAAAGTACTTACACACTGAAACTTTTTTTATTTTTCAATGTAGTCTCCTTGTTGATTAATGCACTTGGTCCAACGATGTTCCAGTGCCTTGATCCCATCTCGAAAATAAGTTTCCTCCAGGACTGCAAAATAGTTGTCAACTCTGGCTATCAATTCTCCGTTTGCAGTGGTTCTTCGTCCATCAAGAAAAAATTTTTCAGTTTTGGGAAGAGATGGAAATCTGATGATAAAGCCATATCAGGTGAATAAGGCGGGTGTGGAAACAATTCATACCTTACCGGTAGTTCATGCAGTTTTGCCATGGTGAGGGCACATGTGTGTGGGTGTGCATTGTCTTGATGGAAGATGACTTTCTTCTTAGCTGAACCTGGCCTTTTTTCACGTATCTTATTTTTTTGCAATTTGTCCAGGTTAGCATAGTATTCTCCAGTAATTGTTTGCCCAGTCCCCACTAGGGATAATCTACAAACAGAATCCCCTTTGCATCCCAGAACACTGATGCCATGACTTTTCCCGCTGAAGGAATTGTCTTTGCTTTCTTTGGTGGCAGAAAATCAGCATGTTTCCACTACTTTGGCTGTTATTTTGTCTCTGGGATTTTGTACTGGACCCAAGTTTCATCTGTGGTCACAAACTGGCACAAAAAACCTTGTTCGTTTCTCCTAAAACCAGCCAAACGTTGTTCTGATATGTCCATTCTCATGTTGTTCCGATATGTCCATTCTCATGTGTTTTCGATACAGCATCACGAGTCGCGGCACCCATCTTGCAGATAATTTTTTCATTTCTAATTCTTCAGTTAAAATGTGATATACCCTTTCAGATGACATCTGGCAAGCGTGAGCAATTTCACGCACTTTCAATTGCCGATCCTCTGTGACCATTTTGTGCACTTTTGCAATGATTTCTGGAGTAGTGACACATCTTGGCTGACCACTGCACGGATCATCATCCAAGCTCTCCTGACCAAATTTAAATTCGTTTGTCCACTTGTCAACAGCTGAATGTGAAGGAGCGGAGTCCCCCAGTGTATTCTGGAAATCAGCATGAATGTCCTTTGCTTTCGTATCTTTCTTTACTAAGTGCTTAATGACAGCTCAAATCCCCTCCCCCCCCCCCCCCCCCCCCAATCTTCGCATATCACTACATGGGAACAACAAGAGAGCCATGTCACCGCCACAGCTGTCATCCAAGAGCACTGACGTGGTACATGTTTACAGGTAACAGTCCAATGAATATCACATGAACAACTCGGTGCGCTAGCACTGACCTCTCTTGGTGATTCCGAGAACTTTTCATACCACCCTCGTAGTTGCAGCTGATATTCTGATGTACCGTTTAATAATGCATACATAATCTAGAAGCAATTAATTAGCAGTAAGTTGTCACCATATTCTGAACCGATGGTGAATAATTTGTATGAGGATACACTGACATGTCTTAGAGCACCATAAAAAGTTTCTTCCTTGAGACCAAAGGAGAGGAACAAGAAGTCACTGTAGGAAGGATAGCTATACAGAAAATTGAGCTATAGAGAATTTTGGAAAGATGCGGATGGAATGGTGCACTTAAGTCTGTTCTTTGCATTCGTTTGCTGACTCAAAAGTGTAATTTTTTGCCATTTTACAACAACTGCGTGTTTATGTGCAGTTTCCTTTCTCTCTCTCTCTCTCTCTCTCTCTCTCTCTCTCTCTCTCTATTTTTAGTTTCCAAAGAAAGGCCCCACTCTTTCAATTTCTTTTGGCATTCAGATGTATTTGTAAGTGTTTCTATCCCATTATGTAACAGTATGTCGTAATGAGAAAGTAATATCAATTTATGTTTCAGCTCACAAGGTGCCGCACTCACTTTCCTTGTTTGGAAGATCTCTGGCTTTGCTTGGAAATCCGTCACAGACTAAAAGAGGGATTTACATTTTAAGCTTCATGAAGAACATTGCAAAAATGATTAATCCGCATTTGTGTCCCCTGTGGGAGCAGAAGATTCCAGACTTGATATCGTACTTGAAAGGCAAGCAATAGTTTACCATAACATCCTGTGTGCTTTTTATTACAAAAACTTTAAACATATTTACTGTCACACATATTCATACACTCACACACACGGCCATTGTTGTCTCCTGGTGTTGAGCCCAAATATAGCGGTGGGCATGTGTGCCTGAGTTGTAAGTGTAAGAATTATCACATCCTCTATGTGGTGATTAGCAATGTATCCAGTTTTAATATTTGGTGTTCCATTCTGTATTTCCCATTGTTTGTTTTACATTTACTATAAAAGGAAGAGGATGGCTCACTACTCATCTTCAAGATGATACATAGAGTTGCAGACAGGCACAACCTAAAGACTACTACATGTTTAGCTTGCAGCTGAAGCTTTCTTCAGAAGAAGACCCCCCCCCCCTCCCCCAACACACACACAGGCGAACGAACATACCTCACACACGTATGACTGCCATCTCTTGTAGATTGGACCGGAATGCTTTTGTGAATCAATGTGTGTGTGCACGTGTTTCCTTTTCTAAAGAAGGCTTTGACTGAAAACTAAACATGTAGTCTTTTCATTGTGCCTGTCTGCAACTTAACATGCCATATTTACTGTGAGAACAAATCTATCCATTTGTTTTATTGTTGATATTCCATCTTGGAATCTCCACTGATTTAATGTACATCTAGATATTTTTGCCAAAGTATTAAAATATTTGAAGAGAAATCTTAAAAATTTTACTAATCAAACAAAACATTTTTTCGACTGATTTGAAAGAACTTGAGTTACACGGAAATTCCATTGGAGGAGACGGTAGAACGAAATGTTGTGAGAAAAGTCTTACAAATTACTTACAAGTACTTTCTAATTGAAAGTGAAATGCATCTGATAAGACTGATACAATTTCATGTGAATGAGCTTTCTGTAGCTGTCAAATATATGTATACAGTGTCCAGTCCTTAAGTAGTTTTTGAATGAAAACATTTGCTGTCATTTTACCTGTAATTTTGTAACTGTATTGGTGTGGATGCACCTTTTAATAAATTTAATGCCATTTGCTTTTGGAAATTTTGTGCCACTGTGATTCCATAATGCTGTGGAAGGACACCGCATAATTAACATAGGACATAAAAATATTTGCAGTTTTCTCTCTATTATAAAACTGCAATCAGGTGCTTTAGAAAGTTGATCATCCTGTGTGCATTTTTCATTTTGTAACAAACTGTTAAGAAAGTTAAGTGAGAACTGATTGCATCTTGCCAGATATATAATACTACAGATGCATAAGATTATCTTCATTTATGATGGAATTATCATCAATTATTATTTATGGCTTAATATCAATTATGAAGGAATTATAGTCATCCACATGAGTACCATCTCAGTATCAGTGTGTGCAACTTCATATTTATTTACGTATATCAATTTTGTGTTTGATGCACAAGAGCTTTATTCTTACTTTGGGTTTATATTGCCCATTTTTATGTATTGTCTCTTTTATATCCTAATTATTGTTTATTCTCTTCACTTAGAGAGCACATTTGAAATTCATGATCAAGTATGGGATGAATTGTTGTTAGAGTTTGTGTCATCAACTCTTACTGAAGTTGATGAAGAGAAGTGGACCCTGCAAATGGGTGAACAATTAAAGGAACAGTTAACTTTGTATACATCTTATCCTATAGAAAGAGGAATGGCATTTAAAATGTTGGCTGTAACTACATGCCACACAACAGACAAATTATATGTAGGCAGAGTACTGGATGTTATCTTCACTTCTCTGCGGCAATATTCTGCATCTGATAGTAAAGTAAGTTCTCCTTCTGTTACAATAGTTTACCATATGATAATTTTTTTCTGTTGTGTTCTCATAAACGACTGAAGTACATACGACTAGCACACACTGTGCATATATATTATGTGTGAAATTATGAAATATGTTTGGTTGTAATAAATTTATCTTTATCAGTCCTGTTTATACTTCAAATTGTCAATTTTCAAGTAATCATAGAATTAATGTTCTCTACAAAATAAACCAGTTTTTTTAAATTTACAGTTATTGATTTTATTAATTATTAATTTAATCTTTACAGCACTGTTCAAAGGCTGTCGGAATTTGTTCACGAAATCATTTGAGTATTGTCTTGCCAAAACTGGAGGGACTCAGGAAAGAGGAATTATCACGAAGGTCATCCCGCTTGCTTAGTTTTATGAAGGATATAAAGCATGAAGGAGAACAGGAACGTATCCGCCTCACACTGCTGCAGTGCTATGGGGAAGTGGCATTAGAGGCACCATCAACTGAACTTATGCCAAGAATGGAACAGAATGTTTTACAATGGGTTGTGCAGCAAATTCAGATGTCAAAGGTTAGACAGTGATATTTATGATAACCAAGCATTTTTTGTAAATGAGTTGCAGTTAAATACATTCTTGTTTCAGGATGCAAGTGTTACAGATGCTGCTCTCAGAGCACTTGGAAAGATAGCAGAAGGATTTCATCCTAATCGTAATAGTTTGCAAATAATGATGCAGAATCGCACTGAAGTTCTGAATTTGATAATTAGCCAACTAAACACAGATTGTGTCACTCTTTCCCCTCTGCATCTAATGTTGATGACAACAGTACTCAGAGTAGCTGCAATATTTATGTATCCTTTTAAAGTGTTGCAGGACATGGTAATTCAATTGACAAAAAGTACTTGGGGGAGGGGGGGGGGAGGTGTTGGTCATATGGTATGTTTTTTCCTTTTTAATATACAAATTAGTTGATAACCTGTTATTGGCCAATTACTTCAATGTTACAATCTTAAGTAAGGCATGAAAAGGAATGAGAAAAGTAACAAAATCTGTCAATAGCATAAAAATAGACTTAGTTTATTTACATATATTTAGAATCAAGAATACACACCCCAACCCCACCACTAAGCATATTGAGGTGCTGTAACCTAACATTGTTTCTTTCGCAGATAGTAGGTTGTACAAGTACCAGGTTGGGTTGAAATTGCTTTTCGTGTTCCAAAGTTATCCTTACATGCCACTATCTCCCCCCCCCCCCCCCTCCGCACCTCCCACCCTGTCCCCCTCCTCCCACTGACTTCCACTGACCCCTCTGATACAGTTATTTTATCTCCCCAGTATTTTCTTCCTAGATAGTCAGTTATATATGTATTGTGATAAGCTGCAGTTGCTCCAGGCCCCCGAGAGTTATGCTTTGTCATCCTTTTACCACTACCCACACACTTGGGGGTTAAATGTCATCTAGTCATCTGGAATGTCAGCAGTCATCCCAGCAACCTTGAATAGGATATATTTGACGTAGTTGAGTTTTAATTATTTTCTTCTTGTCACTCTCTTCACATCTCAATTCTTCTCATCAATGTTGAGGCTGTCATACACAAATCGAACATTTTTGTTAGATTGTAAGTTGTATGTACCAAATTTTGTTGAAATTGCTCAGTGTTGCTGAGTTTTGCCTACATGCCACCCACCACCCAAATGAAATATGATAGGCACATCACAAAAATTGCAAAATAGTTTTATTTTCCTTTGCCAAGGATCTTAGTCACCAAAAAGCATTAAATAGGGAGTACCAAGTGACTGATCATTTTTATGCTAAGTAAGGTGACAGGAGACCTAAGAGTATGAATAAAGAGCATCAGGTAATCTTATTTGTTCCATTTTGATTCTGATATATATATTATGCAGAGATAGGAGAGGTTAAGTCAGTAGACAATACAGAGTTATGCATGACATACTGCAGTGTTATGTTTAATCATGTGTCTGATCATGGGACTGCAAACCACATAATTGTTTCATTCTCAAAATTAATTTTAAAAATGTAATTGCAGTTCATTTTTTCACTGTGTGTGTGTGTGTGTGTGTGTGCGCGTGTGCGCGCGCGCACTAAGAGATAAAGAGGTGGAGGAGAGATCCTTTATTTATTCCATTCATTCCATTTTTATGACGTGATTGGATTATCTTTGTCGTTATTTAAAAAGACAATCAAAGTGTTGTTATTGTGTTCTCCCGATAAATATGTGTGTGATATGACACTTTTATTCCACTAAAACAATGATTATGGATCCAGTCATGCCAACAAAGAAAATTGAAAATTTAGATGAAGTGGAAATATTTGCCGATACTGGCTGAATATATTCGTGTGGTGCAGTTGGCAAACATTGACGTTGAGCTGTGTTTGTGATCTCGTGGGAAAAAGAAAATAGTAAAACAAGTGTTGAAATAAACAGAGATGACAGGTAACAGAAACACTATTGAGAAACTAAGTGGAATAAATTAGGCTTCCTGGTCGTATTTCATGAAAATGATTGTGCTAGAGTCTGATTTGTGGATTACGATTGAGCCTGGTGAGACGGAACCTCACGAAGGTGCATCAGCTGCTGATAAAAAGGCATATGTAACACATCAAGGTAAGGCATTAGCAGAAGTTGTACTTAATATATTCCGTGAGCAGCAAATGCATTTACAAAATTTTTCAAATCCAAAAGCAGTATGGGAAGAAAATTATGCGCCCTGAGGGATAGCAGATTTCACACTGTGTAACTGAGAATGAAGTTATGCACTAAAAACGAAGAATTGTGAATCTATGGAAAATTATCTGGGACCGATAAACAAAACGCTAGCAGATCCGCGAACATTAGTGATGAAATTGAAGATGGAGATTTAGCAATGACTATTCTGTGTGGACTTTCAGTACAGATGAATGGGATGCAATAGTTACAGCTTTGTGCAGTTTACCAGATAATGATTGTAAGTGTGCTACAATGGAAATGTGTCTACGTGCTGAAAATGCTAGACGTCAAGAATATAATGAAGATAAACATTCTGCAATGTCCTTGAAAGCTAATACTGGCAATCAAAAGTACTGAAAAGTGCCAGTTATCCAGAAATGGTACTGAAAAGGGTAAATTTAAGAAGGAACAAAAGAAACAAGATGCTGTTATTATGACGGCTGCCTGTGGCTTAATTATATTGAATGATGATAACTGGATATGGGATTCCAGGGCAGATAATCAGAGGGCTCCAGATGAAAATTATTTTTCAGCTGTTGATAAAAATATTTTAGCTGAGATCGTAACTTTAGCTGATGACAGAAAAACAGAAGCCATGGGAAAAGGTACAGTAAGGTTGAAGATAATTAGCAATGAAGGTTTGGCTAAGGAATTTGTAGGTGACAATAAACCACTTGTGCCTGAGATTGGCCATGCAATCTTATCTGCCAGGCAGCTCACTGAATACAATAGAAAGGTTATTTTCAATAAAGAAGGTTGCAAGATCTACGACAAGACTGAAAGAGTGCTCATTAGTAAGCGCTGCTAGTCAGTAAGTGTTCAGTAAACAATGTGATAAAAAAGGAAGCAGTCCTGGTATTAGACTGTAAAAAAGAAGGTGAAATATACCTGTCTGATGGTTGTTCGATGGGTAAATCAACTTGAAGACCCTTTCTGAAAACTGTATCACAAGATTCAAGGGAACTGACGACCAGTTTCGAACTTGTTCATAGTGACCTCATGGGACCTATTGATGTTCCAAGTTTTGGAGGCAACAGATAATTAATGAGTATTGTGGATGATGCAAGCAGGTACATATTTGTGCATTTCTTAAAAAATAAGGATGACGTATTTGAAGAATTCAAGAAATGGAAGATTCAGACAGAAAAACCAACTGGAAAAATACTTGAAGAGAATTCTGTTCATGCAAATGAACACACGTGTGTGAATCTGAAGAAATTTGGTATGAAATAAGTCATATACACCCCACAGCAAAATGGTGTAGCTGAACGTATCAACAGAATTTTAATGGGTATGGTAAGCTCACAGTTTCTAGGAAGTAATTAACCAAACAGTTCTTGGAATGAGCTGATGTACACTGCACCATACATAAGAAATCATGCTGCAAATAGCCACAACCATGAAAAAATGCCATATGAATTGCATATAGTCAGATAGAAAGCCTTGTATGAGACATTTACGTGTGGTAGGATGCGAAGTTTTCATTGATGTACCGAAACAAAGAAGTCCTTCTAAATTATCTAAAATGGCAGAAAAAGTTGTTCTTATAGGATTTTCTCTATATTTCCATGGATACAGTATTTGGATGCCAGAAACAAAACAGGTTGTGGAATCCGTGGACTGTAAAGAAACAGAAACAATCTATTGAACTGTATAATGACAGCATTAACATCTCCAAGTTCAGAATATGAAATACAAAGTGAAAGAGGAGCTTTTAATGCTGAAAAGGAATTTTATGGTTTCTCAGATCAGGAGAAAAATTTGAAAGAAACCGAAGGAAATCAGGAACTTGTAGAACGTGCTGAAACTTCATGACGTAGATGCAGGCCAAGAAAGGATGTAACAAAAGAAACCATGGTAGATGTCATGGTAGATGTCAAGTTTGTTCCAGAGAGAAGGCTTATTCTGAAAAAGCACAAGTAAACTATGAAGGAACATTGATGAACCATTATTGTATCATGAAGCAGTTAATTATGATGAGGCAGTGGAATAGATAGTTGCAATGAATGAAGAAATTAACATGATGAAGAATCATGATTCTTAGAAATTGGTTGATCTACATATGGTTTAATTCCTGTGAAGAACATATGGGTATTGAGAAAGAAGACAGTTGATGAGAAGCAAATTTTTAAAGCTCGTTTGGTCACAAAGTGATTTAGTCAAATAGAAGGTGTAGACTATAAAGAGATTTATGCCCCCGTTTCAAATTTTGGAACAATTCATCTGTTGATAGCAGTCAGTGTTGAGGAAAATTGGCATATTGATCATTATGATGTGAAAATAGCATAACTGCATAGCAAATGAAAGGAAAATGCACTTATGCTTCAGCCAGAAGGTTTCATCAAGAAGGGCAAGAAAGTTTGTTTTGTAAGTTAAAGACATCTATATAAGGCCTGAAACAAAGTGGCCAATGCTGGACTGATCATTTACATAACTCACTAGAAAAACTGGAATTTATTCAAAATGATATAGATCTGTGTATGTACAAGCTAAGTGCAAAGAAAAAGGGAAAGCTATTCTTAGAATGTATTAATTTCTTGGAAACATCTTGAACGATAAATACTTTATTTATGACATATTTCTTTTGATCATCTTCAGATAACTGTGGCAAAATTTTCACAAAAGACAAATTGGGAAACCTTGCATATAAATATAATAAATAATCATTCCAGCATCTGCCACTTTGTTTCAATCCACATATAGACTTGTTTAATTTGCAAAACAAACTTTCTTGACCCTTCTTAATGAGACCTTCTGGCTGGAGAATATATACATTTTCCTTTAATTAGCTATGCAGATATCGAGAGACAAATTAGGAAAGCTTATATATAAATATTACAAGACCAATGTAACATCAGGAACAAAAGTATACATTGTGATATTTATATGTAAGCTTTTCTAGTTAGTCCATTGTTAAAATTTTGCCAGTTATCTGATGATTATTATGCAAAGTGTTTCATAAATAAAGTATTTAATGATCAAGCCGTTTCCAAGGAGTTACTGCGTGCCAAGTCTAGATGGTCATATATATTACAAATGGATGATTGAATCATGTGAAAAGAAGCTATTCTGTCTGTAATGTTGATGATATGCTTACATTTGCACAAACTGAAGAGATGGGGGCAAAAGATAAACTCTTTTAGAAAGTTGCTTTCAAATGAATCACATTGGCATGGTATCGCATGTTAGGAGTGAAATTTGAGAACAGCGAAGATGGAACAATTAACCTTTCTCGGGAGGAGTATATTAATCGACTACTTGATAGATTTGGACTTCAAAAGACTAAATATTTTTTTATTCCATTCATTCCAGTTTTATAATGTGACTGGATTATCTTTGATACTATTGAAAAAGACAATCAAAGTTTTGATATACTGTTGCTTCGTTACTGGTTCGATGGCATATTCAGGTTTTCTCTCAATAATTATAATGTGTGTACTATGACAGTTTTTATTCCACTACAGCAAAATGTTTTCCTCTGCTGAATATATGTAAAATCATCTAAAATATTCTCAAAAATAGAATCATTCATTGACATAAATATGTAATTAACTCATCATCGAGCTCAATTTTGCCCTCCAGTCAAAATATGCTGTAAAATTTCCTGTTTGCAACTTTAAAAATATAAAGTAAATCCATCCCTGGGGCTGATTTTCATAATATGAATGTAATATGCAGCTATGATGATCTCCATCTTCATAGCAATAAAAAATCCAGCTTGTGGTTGACATTAATTTTTATTAACGTCGATGTAAAATCTGAACATATCTGTACAAGAACACCCCAAACATTATACTGTGTGACCTCATTAGATATAACACATCTCCCATTTTAAAAAACCACTGAAATGACCTGGGGAAATGTGTGTGCTTCTCTGAGGAGCAATGGCCTTCAGCATATATGCAGTTACTGACCAGGTACTACTCAGCGCACATTGGTTTGTGGAGGTGTCGCACACTCTTCCAATTATCGATAATAACATAAAAAAGAAACAGAACACTTTTTCAAACGTAACAAATAATATTAGAATACTTGGCATATACATTGGTTTGACAGCCATGAATAAACGGGTTGCAAATGACACATCATCTCCCCACCTCCATTGTATGTATTTCAGATCAATGTTACTTCAATAAAGTCGGTGTTTTACTCTTGCTTATTGTAGATTTGTGCTGTCATTGTAATCTTTAACTTACTGTAAATATTTGTCATCCTTTGACGATTTATAGTTATAAAACAACAACAACAACAATAAAAATATTAATAATAATAATAATAATAATAATAATAATAATAACAACAAACCACAAATAGGGCTAACCCCCCTTTTAGTGTGATTAGTTGGTTCAGGACAGAACTAAAGAAGCCTTGGACAAGTGCCATCATGGTCGGGGATGACGCTTGAACCCTATGCCCGCCCACAATGGTAACGACACTGCTAGCCAACTGGAAAATGATTTAAATCCAAATAGAGGTGTTTTGCAGGATATGCTTCCTGCAACCACCCTAGAAGGAAAACAAAGACAGAGGATGAGATGGTCAGATGAAGTGAATCGACACCTCATGTTCTGTTATTACCAAGCAACAAACCTAGGAACCAACACAACTGGATACAGATCACAAGTATACACAACATTTATTACCAGATACCCAGAATTAAAATTTTTAACAGAACAACGACTAGCTGATCAGATCCGTGTAATAATCAAAAATAACAGGATACCCCAGTCAGAATTAGAAAACATCAAACAACAAGTACAACAAATACTGGAACAAAATAATGTGCAATCAGAAGAAGAAGAAAATACAGTAATGGGCTCAAACATCCCAGAGCAAACAAACAAAGAACAACACACATCAATTAAACAATCAGAGGAAAACAAAATCTTAAGACAGCCACCAGAACAAGCACAAATAGAACACGAAGTGACACACATGTTAGATATAGAAGAAAAATTTCAGCTGACATATATGGAATACAAAGACACAAATACAGACATTAGACCATTCTTGCATAGACCGTCAAATAACCCACAAGTCGAAACAACAATAAAAACTATCAACACAATCATACACAACAAAATAAATGAATATACAACTATGGAAGAGTTACAACTACTGGTTTATATAGGAGCACTCACTACATTAAATATACACACTAATCAGAGATCAGAACCAACCAACACACAGAAGAAACCTTGAAAACCAGCATGGCAACACAGGCTACAGATCAGAATAGAAAAACTGAGAAAAGACATCGGACAGCTAACACAATTTATAAGAAATGAAATGTCAGAAAAAAACGAAAAAGGTTAGGTAAAATCTCACAACAAGAAGCGATAGAGCAATTAGATGAAAAGAAGCAGAAATTACAAGCATTGGCCAAACGACTTAGAAGATACAAAAAAAGTGAAAATAGAAGGAAACAAAACCAAACATTCAACACAAACCAAAAGAAATTTTACCAGACAATAGATAACACACACATTAAAATAGACAATCCACCAAACATAAGAGACATGGAACACTTCTGGAGCAACATATGGTCAAACTCGGTACAACATAACAGGTATGCACGGTGGATACAAGCAGAAACAGACACATACAAGATGATACCACAAATGCCTGAAGTGATAATTTTGCAACATGAAGTCTCCCAAGCAATTAATTCTACTCACAATTGGAAAGCCCCTGGAAAAGATAAAATAGCAAATTTCTGGCTAAAGAAGTTCACCTCAACACATTCACGTCTGACTAAATTATTTAACATATTATATTCCCACGTGGAATGTTTCCCTGTATTATATTAAATTATTTAACAGTTACATTGCAGACCCATACACATTCCCTGATACACTTACGCAAGTAATAACTTATCTGAAACCTAAAGATCAAGCAGACACAGCAAACCCAGCTAAATATCGCCCCATAACATGCCTACCAACAATATACAAAATATTAACTTCAGTCATTACACAGAAATTAATGACACATACAACACAGAACAAAATTATAAATGAAGAACAAAATGGCTGTTGCAAAGGAGCACGAGGATGTAAAGAGCAACTGATAGAGATGCAGAGGTGACATATCAAGCTAAAACTAAACAAAGGTCGCTACACTACGCATACATTGATTACCAAAAAGCTTTTGGTAGTGTACCCCACTCATGGTTACTACAAATATT